>NW_006408943.1:75875-130842 GCF_000296735.1 Chrysochloris asiatica | reverse complement strand
TTTTTTTTTTTTGGTTTAGTATCCAACGTGGTCCACTCTTACAGGTCACTGTGGGTTAATGCGCTAAACTGCAAAGTCAGTTTGAACTGCAAGTTTGGTGGTTCAAGCTCACCAGTCACTCCTTGGAAACCCTCTACAAGGTCGCTATGGGTTGGAACCGACTCGACGGCACTTAACAACAACAACGGGAAATAGGCTCTATTTTACCATAGCTCTGAAACGCTGAGTTCAGCACTGAAACTCTGTGTGAGTCCTGGTGTGGAGCTGCAACATAATGCACTGGACAGAAAGGTCGGTTTGAACCACAACGTAAGCAGTTCTAACTCATGGAAACCTTAGACATAGTAGCTATGGATCAGAACCGACTCAAGGGCACTCAGAACAACTGAAACTCAGAGAAGACCAGTAAGTTGGCGGAGAGCCCACAGTCAGCCAAAGGTAGAGCTGGACTTTTGCACCTCTCACTTGTTCCCTAGATCTGGGGTCTGCCCTAAAATGGTCTCTATGAGTCGGAACCAACTCGAAGGCACTTAACAACAGCCCAGGGACGAAGGCTGCTCTCTGGCGCCTCCAATTGGTGGAAGGGGATATGGTGCTATGCCGCCGGATACCTGTACTGGTCAAAGTCCCGTGGCAGGGAGAGGGTCAAGCTAGGAGACCCTGCACTACTCCGCGCCCCTGAAGTTCGGAGCTCTATTCTGCCATCCTGGGCGGAGTCCAGTCCGAGTCTCGGCCCCTCGCCTGGTGCAGTCTTTCCAGTGCGGACCTCGGCGCTCTCGCCTTCTTTCTTCAGGGATAGGGATATCGTAGCCGTGTCTGCAGAGGGAGCACAGTTCCCGGCGCGCTTCCCATAGACAAAGCCGGGAACATGACAAAGTAGGGAACATGAGCACCGCGTCCGAGTGACGGCGTCGGTCCTACGCGCAAGGGGCGTTGCCTGCGGGTCACCCAGAGGACAGTGGGCAAGGAATTCCTGTGGTGGGGGTGAAGGCAGTGGGAGAAGTGGGGACAGAGAGGAGGAATGGAAAAGTGGGGATAGGGAGGAGGAACAGAGACGTGGCCGGGTACTCAAGGCCACAAGAGACCTTTCCCAACTTGTCCCTGCAGCCTGACCTTGCAGGGAAGACTCCTCGGCAGAGCTCTTAAGGGAGTCTGGCAGGTTGGGAGGGCGTCAGCTCCCCGCCAGCGGCCAGCTCCCAGCTGAGCCTTTGCGGGGAAGCGCAAGACCTGGCCCCTCCTGGCGCCACCCTGCCACCTTCCCTGTTCCAGACCCCTCGAATCCTGCGGTGCTCCGTTGAGTCCTCACTGGGCACAGCCGGTGCCGCGGACGCTGGCCAAGGAGGTAGGAGGGAGTGGGTACCCGGGCCGAGGAGCTCCGTGGAAACGTCCCAGCCCCTAAGTGCGCCCCCCAGCGCAATCCCCGTAGATGTCGGGAGCTCTCTTCCCGCCGCTGGAGGGCCCTGGTGCTCTGGACGCCCCGAGTGGTCACCCGCTCGTGTGCCAGTTGTGCCACGCGCAGTATGAGCGCCCGTGCCTGCTGGACTGTTTCCACGACTTCTGCGCTGGCTGCCTGAGGGGCCGCGCCGTCGACTGCCGCCTCACCTGCCCGCTGTGCAAGTGAGTAACCAAAAGTTCCAAAGAAACCACCGTCCAAGGCCGAGGTTGCCTCTGTTTGGATAGGGCCCAGGTGCTGGGAGGGCAAGGTACTGAGGAGGGCAGAGAGGGCAGTAGCTCTTGGCGCTGGAATTCTCAGGTGCCACACCACTTTACTGTGCACGGTAACTGAGGACCAGAAATAGCCATATTGGCCCAAGGTCTCCTACAGAAAGGGAGAGAGGAGTCTCAGCAGATTGCCACAAATTCCCAGTAACTCCAGTGTGGGTCTTAGAAGTCTTGGATGAACATTACCAACTGGCCTAGGTTACCAAGGAGTGACCCTAAATTTGCTCAATGCAATGAGAAGGCATCAAGGGGCAGTTGTGTCTTTGACACCTGGAGTCGCCCATTCAGCAAGCAGCCTGGCAGGATTCACCTGGAAAAGGGACAGAGGAGGGTATAGGAGCTAGGGACTAGGTTCCCACCAGACAGGCACTGGAGCTGGGATATTTATAGCAGAATCCAGGCCCCTGCAGGGCCCCCACCTCTCACTGCTATTTTTAGCTCCAGTCTGGAATGTGGGACTAAGTGGTGGGGAGCTGGGGGAAGGAGCTCCCTGACCCTGCTTCCATGCTTTCCACAGGCACCAGACTGTGGTGAAGGGTCCCAATGGCCTACCTCCTGCCGACCGGCTGCTGCAGTTCCTGGTGGACAGCTCAGGGGACGGTGGGGAGGCCGTGCATTGTGCTAATTGTGACCTGGAATGCAGCAAGCAGGCAGGGGCAGTTGTGCGGTGGGGGTGTGTGGGGGAGGTAGGGAGCAGCACAGTGCATGGCCAGCAGTCCTCAGTCCCAGTGGGTTTCTCCAATATGTCCCTAAGGCCCCCTAGGCCCAAATGTGGGGAGATGGAGATCCAGAATAGGTGACTGGAGTCAACAGCCAGATTGTGTCAGGGATTAAAATGGATTGATTATGGGTGAGCTCACTGGTCCCCAACTTTGGGTGGAGTTGTGAGCTGATACAGGAAGGGACAGGGCCAGCCATGGTGTGTGTGTGGGTGTGCTGATATCTAATATGTGTTCACAAGTACCTAAAGCCTAAAGGGAAGTAAGAACAGTGCTGTTGGGGAGGGATGTTCCTGCCCCTGAGCCTAGGAAAGACCAAAGAACCAGAGACCAGCTTCATGTTGGACTGGAAAGGAGGGGATAGGTACTCAGGAAGGGTGGGCCTGAAGGAGCACAGGCTAGAGTGTACTGATCAGTTGCTGAGAAACATGTGATCTTAGAGTATAATAAGAGGGTCTGGAAGCAGGGAGAAAGCCCAGGAGTTGAGATTTGCTATTAGAACCACCGTTGGAGTCAATGCCGTGATGAGATTCTCAGTCCTGGGTAAAGGAGCCCCAGACCTTCATTCCTGTTTTCCCTCCCCGGAGCCGTGACTCCAATCTCACAACTATTGAGGGCCCTAGAGTTGATAGCACTACATACTGCTCACGTTTATTGTAGGTAAAATGTTTTGCAAATGCAGTTTCTGCGTCCTCTCTCCCCCTGAGATTCCTCCCAAGTCCTTTCCAGCTATTTGCTCTTTACTGGACCTACTAACCTGAGGAGCCCCAGCTTCCTCATTTGTAAACTGGGTATATTAAAGCACTGCGAAACCGTTATTACACAAAACTGGAGCGTTTAGTGACCCGAAAAGTTTCATGGCAACGGCGGCGGTTCCGGCGCTGGCCAGGGTCTTCGGCACCGTAACCTGCTGAGCTTGCGCTCTACCCGCAGGACGCTGAGACCACGTACTTCTGCAACACGTGCGGGCAGCCGCTGTGTGCGCGCTGCCGCGACGAGACGCACCGGGCGCGCATGTTTGCGCGCCACGACATCGTGGCCCTGGGCCAGCGCAGCCGTGATGTACTCCCGAAGTGCAGTGAGTGCGGCGCAGCTGCGTGCGGGGACTGGGTGCTTAGGGAGGAGGTGGAGAAGAGGGTACCGATGGGATAGCCCTGTCCGGAAACCAAGAGCATCATCCCGGCTGTAGCACTGCACGCTGAACCCTACATCATGTTTTCCACTGATAAGAAGTCGCTGCTATGCATCCGCTGCTTCCGGGACATGCAGGGGTAGGTAGAGAGGGCGGGAGGGGAGGATGCTGGAGGCCGCGGCGAACCAGGCTCACTCCAGGCTTCCCACAGGGAGAGCCGGGCCCACTGTGTGGACTTGGAGTCTGCGTACGTGCAGGGCTGCGAGCGGTTGGAGCAGGCGGTGCTGGTGAGCGCCATGGGAGGAGGCGCGCCGGGACAGGGTGGGGGCGATGCCACCGGGCTGAGACTGCCCTGTTCCCAGGCAGTGAAGGCGCTGCAGACGGCCACGCGGGAGGCCATTGCGCTGTTGCAGGTCATGGTGGAAGAGGTGAGGCGTAGTGCAGCCGATGAGGAGGCCGCCATCCACGCCCTCTTTGGCAGCATGCAGGTGAGGGCCAGGAGACTGCAGCAGTATGCCATGATGGATGCCCAGGACACCCATAAAGCAGTCCTAGTGCCCTCCCCCGCAGAGTGACACTTTTACAGGGTAGCAGGCATTGGACAACTTTTCAGCAAGAGTTACTTGGCGTTGCCAGTAGTATTCCAGGGGAAGCCACCTGGGCTGGTGTTGCTGAAGGTGATGGGGAACCAGGAAAGGCTTTGTTGATGAATTGAGTTTGATGGTGAGGGCACAGGGCTATGAGGCAGCATTCAGGAAGGCCGGCTGCTGGCCCTGCCAGCAGGGCTGGTAGGTTAGGGAGCTAAGAAGCTGGCTGGTATCTAGGTGGGTGGTATCTAGGCAGTGTGCCTCAGCAGTGAACCCTCTCCCCAGGACAAACTGGCCGAGAGGAAAGTGCTATTGCTGCAGGCTGTGCAGAGGTGAGTGGTGGTGGGTCTCCATGTCTCTATCCTTTGGCTTCTGTACCCCCTAGACCTGGCCTTGAGGGAGCAAGACACTGTGTGTCCACCCTGCTGCTGAGGGCAGCGTGGCTCAGGATGATAGAAGGGTGGCAGGGAGGACATATAAAGCTGCCCACAACTCACCCCAGGCTGTGAGCAATGGCATTGCCCAGTTTGGAGGTCCCACTGGGTGGGGGTCTCCAGCCTTGCCTTTGAAGATGTGGCTGCCTGACCCTTCCCCAGCCAGTATGAAGAGAAGGACAAGGCCTTCAAGGAGCAGCTCACCCACTTAGCTACCCTGCTTCCCACTCTGCAGGTAAGGGGGTACAGTTGGGAAGGGGAGTATGGACTCCCTCCTGGACCAGACACTGAGCATCCGCCCGTCTGTAGGTTCATCTGGTCATCTGCTCCTCCTTCCTCAGCTTGGCCAACAAGGCCGAGTTCCTGGACCTGGGCTACGTGAGTCTCCCCAGCTCCTGTGGAGTTCTCCTTCATTCCCCCCACCTCCTCCTGCCCCAGATACCTCAGGGTGTGGTGGCCTGCCATGGGGAGGCTGCACCAGGGGCATCAGGGCTCACCTGCCCTCCTCTAGGTCATCACTTACTAGCTTTTAAGACAGCCTTGCTTGGAAGGGATACAAATTGTGGCTCCTCCCAAATCCAGTATGTACTTGAGCCTGGTGCGGTCCTTTCCTGGGGATCCACTGGAGTGGAGGTGAACCGAGTGCCCCTTTGGCTCTGCAGGAGCTGATGGCCAGGCTGCAGGGCATTGTCACCAGACCACATCGCCTAAGGCCAGCGCAGAGCAGCAAGGTGCAAGGGTGGCCCAGGCAGGGATTGGGTGCCGACTGGCTGGGCGGGGTCTCCTGATGCCCGGTTCTACCACTCAGATCACCAGTGACCACCGTGCCGAGTTTGCACGCTGTCTGGAGCCGCTGCTGCTGCTGGGGTCTCGTCGGGCGACTGTGGGCACAGGCTGCAGCACTGGCACGTGAGCATGAGCACCCTCCGGGCAGGGGACCACCAGGGTGGTGGGTACAGGATCCGGCCAGAGCAGGCCACCCTGGCCGGACACCAGCCCAGTGTTCCTTGCATGGTGTCTGGACTTGGATGGCCACCACAGGGAAGGGTGAGTCTTCAGAGCACAAAACAGCTCGACCCTAGCCAATGCAGACCTTAAGCAGAGTTCAATTATGGAAGGATGAAGGGGATGTCCACTAAAGGCCACTTGAGCCTCCCCCACCCTGCCTGAGGCTCTTGGAGCCTGAGGGAAGGGGCAGCTTAGAAGTGGGGCTTGGACAGGTGGCAGTCTGGTTAGCCTGAAGCGTGGGGAGGGGTCTGAGCCAGAGGACTGGAAGAAATGCCTACATAGCATTTTTGTGCCCAAGGCAAGTCAAGTCCCCAGAAACCAGGTCAAGAGAGACAGGATGTCAGGCCATATTTCCATGACCCAGAATGTAAGTGAGCAAGCTAACGAGTGCCTGATTAAATGCCTGATCTCCTCCAGACTGGCTCTGTCACATCCTGCTGAATTCGCCCTTTTAGAAAATACCCAAGGCTTACAGAATTGGTCTTGGGTGTGGCATTAGCCCCAGCACTTTTCAGAGCCCCTAGGTAATCCAGGCCATTGGCTCAGGCCTGGGATAGGGGAGGGCCTCCAGCCTCCTACATCTGTGTTCACTCTGGCTCTCTCTCCAGGCTGGCAGGGGCCTCAGGCCCCAAGGTGTTGATGGGGCCTGGCTGTCCCTCCCCAGGGGGGAAGATATTGAGGTCACCTGTCCAGAAGCCCACACTGCACCGGTCCATCAGCACCAAGGTGCTCCTGGCTGAGAGCGAGACCACACCCTTCACGGAGCATTGCCGTCACTATGAGGACTCCTACCGGGTGAGGAGAGCCCACTGTGGTGTCCTAAAATCCCAGGTCTCCCTCACCTAGGTGCTGTGGTGCTCACAGACAACCTGATTGGTTAGATATAGAGCTGGCCTCCCACTCTCCTAAAGCCCTGCAGCCAGCCTGCAGTGACCACATGCTCTGCCACTGCCTCTCTCCATGCAGAGTCTACAGTTGGAGATCCAGAACCTGAAGGACCAGGTCCAGGAGTTGCACCGGGACCTCACCAAGCACCACTCGCTCATTAAAGCCGAGATCATGGCAGACATCCTCCACAAGTCCCTGCAGGTGGATACACAGATCACCTCACAGTGTGCCTCCGTGGAAGCCATGAGGACAGTCTTCGAGGAGGTAGCCCTCCTGAGGAATCTAGTCCAGTTGTGCTATGACATGCCTCCAACTTCCAATGCCAGGATAGACATGGGCAACCCCACCACTGGAAAGGGGAGGAGACCCTTGGCCTGGTGCCCATAAAGCTCTCGTGCAGCATGTATAAGACCCTGGGTCTGACTCGGGAGTGCCAAGCGACTCTGAGTAGCTAGAGGACAGAAAAGCCACCAATGGAAATTCCAACTCACTGCCCATCCAACGTCCAACTAACTTTCTCTTTCAGATTTGGGAGGAGTCCTACCAGCGTGTGGCTAACGAGCAAGAGATTTATGAAGGTTCCTAAGCTCCTGAATGAATCCCATGTCCCAAGCTAACCCCCACATATCCAGGGAAGGAAGTCAGAACAAACCACTAACTAATGCAAGTCTGATCTTGCTGCACAACACCTTACGGGCCCCCAAATGATGCATCTAAGGTTAGGACTCAGTGAATTCAATGCCCCGAGTGCCTTGCTCTTTCATAGGTAATCATGGAAACAGCTGGGATGTTTGGGTGGTGCCTGGCTTGATGGTAAGAATCCAAAGTGAAGTCAACAGGACCTAACTCCTTGGCTTTGGTCCCCACAGCCCAGCTCCATGACCTTCTCCAGCTCAAACAAGAGAATGCCTACCTGACCACCATCACCAAGCAGATTACTCCATATGTTCGTTCCATTGCCAAGGTGAAGGAGAGGCTGGAGCCCAGGTGAGACAAGGGATGTTTCCCAGTAGAGCTGAGTCCCCTCAGAATGTATATTCATGAAAGGTATCATGTATTCAAAACTCATTTCAGGGGAGTCCCTGGGTGAAATCATAAGGGATGGCTCCAGACATCTAGGAGAGCAAGGGGCTGGATATCTGGCAAAAACACAGAGTGGATTTCTGCTTCCAGATACACTATAAGCCCACTTCCAGCCTTCAGAAGTAGGTCAAAGCAGAAGACACTTCTTGAGGTGTAATGAGGGTCCTCAGCTGATCCAGGAAGTAGGACACAGAAAAGGGAACAGGGATTTCATCTGCACGTGGACAATGTAAACAAATAAGTCTTAGAAGAAATACAACGGGAATACTCCTTAGAAGGAAGGATGGTGAGACTCCACCTTGCTTACTTTGGATAAGTCATCAGGTAAGACCAATCGCTAGAGGAGAACTTCATGTTTGGTAAAGTAGAGGCTCAGTGAAAGTGAAGAAAACTCCCAATGAGATGGCTGACACAATAGTTTCAACAATGGGCTCAAACATGTCAAAGATGATGGAGATGGCATCATGTTTTGTTCTGTTATACATACGTAAGGTCATTGTGAGTCAGAGCTGACTTGACAGCTAATAACAAGGAGGTAAGCAAGGTCTAGACAAGAATCTGTACTAGGCTTTCTCATCACTATGGTCCAGGGACAGAGGGCGTCTTAGTGGCAAGTCTTCAATGTGTCTGTCTCAGGATGAGACAGGAGAGGAAAGTAAGAATCCAAAGTGAAGCCTATCTTTTTGGTTTTGGTCCCCACATCCCAGCTCCTGTGTTAGAGCTCCTGTTTTCACTTTCATAGTTTGGTGGAACCCATCCCCCAGTAGCATCTGGAAAAAGGATGCATAAAAGGTACATTGTTTGGGGACAGTGTAAGTCTGAAAAAGCCTTTATTCTACCTTCACATTTGACCGATAGTTTCACTGGGTATTAAATTCTTCAGAATTTTGAAGTCATTGCTTTATTATCTTCTAGCTTCCAAGGATGTTTTTGAGAAATCTGAAGGCACTCTGATTCCTAATTCTTAGAATGTGGCTTGTAGAATTATTCTCTCTGGGTGCTTGTAGGATCTTCTCTTTGCTTGCAGTGTTTTGAAATTTCGCATTGGTAATGGTCTATATTCATCTATTATGTTGGAGACTGGTAGGTGCTTTCAACCTAGAAATTCACATTCTTTAGTTTTGGTGTATATAGTTTTTTGGAGCTAATTGTTTCTTCACATTTTCTCTTCCCTCCTGGGCTTTTATCTTTCCTGTCCAATTTTCCATCTCTGTTTTTTACTGTTCCTTCTGGGAGGCTTCCTTACTTTATAATTCAGCCCTTCTATTGTTCAATTCTGCTGTGTTTTTTTTATTGCTTTAATTCTGTGATACTTAAATTTCCTTTTCGTACTTATAGTTCTTTTCTCAAAGATTCTCCGGTGGCTCAGTGGTTAAGTTGCATGGCTGTTCACCAAAAGGTTGGGATTCCACACTACCAAGTGCTCCCTGGGAAAAAGATGTGGCAGGAATCTACTTTCCATAAAGGTGACAGCCTTGGATACCCTATGGGAGAGTTTTAGTCTTTCCTATAGGGGAGCTATGAGGAAGAATCAATGGATTTGTTGTTTTCTTTTCTCATATTGTCATTTTAGTTTCATGGGCACATTATCTGTGCTCTATGATGCTATTGGAGTCCTGGTGTGCTGTAGGATAAGTACTGTACTGTTGTTGTTGTTGTTAGGTGCCATCGAGTCGGTACTGACTCATAGTGACCCTATGCACAACAGAACAAAACACTGCCTGGTCCTGGGTCAGCCTCACAATTGTTACCACACTTGAGCCCATTGATGCTGCCATATTGCCAATCCATCTCACTGGGAGTCTTCCTCTTTTTCTCTGACCCTCCACCTTACCAAACATGATATCCTTCTCCAGTGACTGGTCCCTCCTGACAATATGTCCGAAGTACGAGAGATGAATTTTGGCCATCTTGACCTCCAAGGAGCACTCTGGCTGCACTTCTTCCAACACCGATCTGTTGGTTCTTTTGGCAGCCCATGGCACTTTCAATATTCTCCTCCAACACCGTAAATGAAAAGCATCAATTCTTCAGCGGTCTTCCTTATTCACTGTACAGCTTTCATATGCATATGAGGTTATTGAAAATACCTTGGCCTGGGTCAGGCGCACCTTAGTCTTCAAGCTGACATCTTTGCTCTTCAATACTTTGAAAAGGTCTTGTGCAGAAGATTTGCCCAATGCAATACATCGTTTGATTTCTTGACTGTTGCTTCCATGAATGTTGATAGTTAATCCAAGAAGAATGAAGTCCTTGACAACTTCAATCTTTTCTCCATTGATAAGAATATTGTTTATTGGTCCAGTGGTGAGGATTTTTGTTTTCTTTACACTGAAATACATACCGAAGGCTGTAGTCTTTGATCTTCATCAGTTAAGTATTTTAAGTCCTCTTCCCTTTCAGCAAGCAAGTGTGTGTTACAGCACTGTACTCCGAACCATAAAGTCAGGGGTCCAAACCCACCAGCTGCTCCTCAGAAGTGAAATAACAATAACAACATTAAGCTATTGACAGTTTTAGTGGTTTTTTTTGTTTTCTTTTTGGAAGTTTAATGATGCAATGATTAAAGTTCTACTAAGTAGCGTATTGTCTGGTAGCGTAGTGGTTATGAATCTGGCTGCTAACCTCAGGGTCAGCAGTTTGAAACTACCAGCTGTTCTGCGGGAGAAAGATGAGGCTTTCTGCTCTTGTAAAGATTTCCAGCCTCAAAAACCCTGTACAGGGTCGCTATGAGTCGGAATCGACTCCACGGCAGTCCACCACCACCAAGGGTTCAAACCCACCAGTCATTCTGGAGAAGAAAGACGTGGCAGTCTGCTTCCATAAGGATTTGAAGCCTTGGAAACCATGCCAGGCCATTTTACTCTGTCCTTACGTTATCTTGATGGCAAGATTCCGCATTTGGATTCCGCCCCACCCCTCGCCCTCTTGCAGTCTCTGTTTACTCCAAGTAACTTTTGCTAGTTTACGTTCCTGGCCTTCCTTGTTAGAGACTTCTCTCAGATCTCAGGAAATCCTTGGAAGTCTTGCTCATGGAAGGAGGGGTGGGGGGTAATGGCAAAAAAAGTGGACTGGAAGCTTTGAGCACATGGATGATGCTCAATTGTAGGGGGAGTTGGAGGTGGGGAGGAGTCAGTATCAATTTTAGTCCTTTTAGGCCAGTTTGTTTCCTGGGAGGTTACTTACTATATGGAGTATTTGGCGACATACTTCATTTTCTGATTTACAGTACAGTTTTCAACTGTGTGTTTTACTCTTTCCGGAGACTACCTTTTAGACTTCTGCTGGGAGGTGGAGGGTGTTTGTCGAGGTAGAGAGAGCTTTACTTTCACCCTTCCTGCTGGCAGCTCCGGAGCCTTCTTAGGACTCTGGGATGAATTGGGTCATCCTCAGCACGTCCCTCTGCCAGCAACAGGTTTCTCAACTCTGCTATATCAGTTACCACTTGTCCACAAGCTTTCTACTCCTGAACTTACGGCACTTTGCTGTCTGTGTGTGCTGCCTCAGTGAGAAGCAAGAAGCAGCACTGGCTGGCCACACTGCCTTTGCCGAGAAATGGCAGGAAGGCAGAGGTCTGGGGCCAGGAGAGAGTGAACCCTGCTCCTCTGCCTGGCTGCATTTTCCATTTGTCTGTAGTGGTTGCCTCTGCTTAGGCACCTCTGATTCCTGCTCAACTCGCCGGGCCCCACCTTCTACCGAAGGTGCTCTATCTAGTCTGCCCATCAGCCACCACCCAGCCCAGCCCCAGCCACCTCACTTGCTCACACTCCAGCCTCTGAGATACCCACCCCCTGCTTCCCATCTCCCTCTCCACCCATTCCTCCCTAGTCTCCCGCTTGACCTCCTCAGCTCAACAACATGCAAGTATCAGTTTGTCCCAGAGCTCAGTCCGAGGCCCTCTGCTCATCCTACACGTCCTCAAGTGACTTCATCTGATCCTCTGGCTCCAAAGCCCCAGGTGCATGCAGACGACACCCATCCCTGTCGCTGTCACAGGAAATCTCCTGAGCCCAGAACTCATCACCTACTGCCTCCCAGTGTCTGTTTGGAAATCTTACAGGCATCTCGAGTTCACAGTGCCCAGAAAGAACTCTTGATTTCCTCTCTGGAGACGTGCAGCTTCCGCCTCCCTCGGCTCTGTGAGTGACACCATCATTCTCCTGATGCTCCAGTGAAAAGCCTGGGGGACATCCCGGATTCCTGACTTCCCTGCCTCCATGTCCAACCCATCCCATAATGCTGTTGACTGTACTCCATCTCAGCCCACCCAGCTTGGTCTCCACGGTTGCCCCCCCCAACTCCAAGTCACCATCATCTGCCCTCCTGGCCCCCTCGAGTATGTCGCACAGCCAGTGACTGCTTAAAACCCTATGGTTCCTCATGGATAAACCTGGAAAAACATCATGATGATGGAAGTGAAGTCAGCCACAAAATGACAGCTACTGTATAATCTCATTTACATGAGCTAGGCAAATATATAGAAATCAAGTATGATGAGTGGGAGGGTGCGAGGGAGAGGGAAATTTGCATAGTGGGCACTGAGTTTATGTTCATGGTGGTGGAACAATTTGAAGAGGGATAGTGAGAATGGTTGTTCAGCTTGAAGAATGGAATCATGGTCACTGGGATTGTACATGTAGAAAGTTGGGTGTTTGGGGTCTTGTTTTGCTTTAACTTTTTATTGTGAATTGGGTGAAGGTTTACAGAGCCAATCAGTTTTCCATTCAATTCAAACACATTTTGCCTCTAATTGCAGTTCTCCCGACATACCTTCACTTATTCTACTGCCTCCCTATGTTTCTTGTTTTCATTTTACTTTCTTCCTATCCCTTCTTGCTTTCTGAACTCTGTCCAAACGCTGCTCTTTTGCTCTCGAGTCGTTATTTTAAGGAGTATGTACCTCTGTTGTGTTATTAACCATATAGACCAGTCTTGTTTGGCTGAACATTGAGTCCTGGGGGTGAGTTCAATTCCAGGCCTGAAGGGGGGGCTACAAGTCATAGTCTCAAAGCTTCCTTCCATTCATCTTTATCAGGATCTTTTTCTATGACTTTGAGTTTTGTTTCACCTTGCACTCCCACTTTCTCTAGGACCTTCTAATGTGATCTCTTTCAGAGCCATCAGTAGGGGTAGCTGGGTACCGTCTAGTTCCTTGGTCTCAGGCTTGTACAAGTTGAGGCTCATGTGGTCCATTAGTGTATTGGACCCATCGTTTCCATGGGCCTGTGATTTTCTTCACTCTCTTTCCTGTGGACAGGGAGAGACCAATAGTTGCACTTTAAATGGATCTTGTTATGCTTTTAAGACCCCAATCTACTTATATTTCACGCCAATTGATCTGGGTGGAATTAGTGTATGTTTTTTTTTTTGTATGTATTTTCGCCAGAATCAAAGCAAAGCAAAAATCCCTATGCTTCTCACATACCATGGTCTGACAGTCTGTTCATGGACCTTTTCTGCCCGTCTCTGACCACTGTGGTCCCCAAAACACCTTGTCATGATGGTCTTTCCGTTCCTCCAGAAAACTACCCTGGGTCCCCCACGGTGGTCTATGGCTTCAGGTTTTCAGGTGGATCCTCATCGACTCAGGTCTCCACGTGAATGTCAACACAGAGGCCTGCCCCAACCAGCCCACTTAGAGGTGCCCCTGCCACGCATCGTTACTCTCCACCACCTCATCTGCTTAGCTTCTTTCCAACCAACACTCGGTGGCTTGTCTCCCCTCAACCAGAAAAGGGTTCTGTGAGAGCAGGTCCCCAGTCTCTCTTACTAATGCCTGCAGCCCTGCTCCCTGGACCTCAGTAAAAACTTGAAGACTGAATGACGTGCTAGGCAGGCCCTTGAGTGTGTGCTGAAGTTTGTTGCTTGTACAGAGTGATCTTGGAACACCCAGGGGACTGGCCCTGCTGCCTCCATCGTGCTCAGTCTCTGACTTTCTCCTACGCAGGTTTCAAGCCCCTGCTGATGAACAGTCAGAGAATCTACAAAGTATGTTTGAGGACAGCATGAATGGTGAGACCCAGGCCAGGTAAATCAAGTCCTTCCAACTGACAGTGGGCAAATGACTTCATTACCGATAAACATGGAAGACAGAGAATAAGGGTTTTCTTATTGGTCATGACCAGTTCCATGACCCTAGTTGGGCCTCAGTTTGTAAAACAACTGAGTGGTGAGTTTAACCTGGACCAGTGACGTTAAACAAGCATAAGACAGATATGACTTTAGTAGAAATGGCCGTTTTATATGGGAGCCCCGACTAACACCTACATCACTCACATGGCAGTAAACACTACCACTGGCTCTTAGACACTTACAGCAGCTGTCTCTAATTCACTGAAATGAGAAAAAGTGTCTGAGGACTGTTTCTTGGTGTGAGAACATTACTATTCATTGGAATCAGGGTTTGTCAGAAGACAGCTTGCCAGAGGAGGTAAAAACGTGCAGTCAGAGATACATCACTGTAGCAGGCTGTTCTGTTAGTATTTTCCTCTCTGTGAAACGTGTTCATTGTTGGTGGAGAAGAGAACTAAAGCATGTCAGAGCTACAAGAGTCTACCTGACATGGAGCAGCCTGCTAAATTGTCCAAAGCCACAATTTAGCAGAAACTAGTGTTCTAGTGTTTTTAAAGTGTTGGAGAGCAAAGATGTCAGCTTGAGGACTAAGGTGCACCTGACCCAAGCCATGGTATTTTTAATAACCCCATATGCATGTGAATAAGGATAGTGAATAAGGACGACCATAGAAGAATTGATGCCTTTGAGTTATGGTGTTGGAGGAAAATATTGAAAGTGCCATGGGCTGCCAAAAGAACCAATAGATCTGTGTTGAAAGAAGTACAGCCAGACTGCTCCTTGGAGGCCAGGATGGCCAAACTTCATCTCTATAACTTCAGACATGTTGTCAGGAGAAACCAGTCACTGGAGAAGGGTGTCATGTTGGGTAAGGTGGAGGGTCAGAGAAAAAGAGGAAGACCCCCAGTGAGATGGATTGGCTAAGTGGCAGCATCAATGGGCTCAAGCGTGGCAATGATGGTGAGGTTAGCCCAGGATCGGTTAGTGTTTCGTTCTGTTGTACATAAGGTCACTATGAGTCAGTACCGACTAACAACAGCAACAGTGTTCTTCCAGAATGATGGCTGTTTAGTTTATATGCTTCAGGAGATGGTTAATTCAAAGCTTGATGGTCCCCCATGAGCCTCGGAAACAGCCTAAACGTGCCTGTTTGGGCATCTAAGAACCATGTCCTAGGGAGGGAACAGCTCTGTCAGTAGTAAGATTAAGAATCTCATTCTTGATGAGGGTTCTGGTTCTGAAAACTTGGGTCACCTACTGTTGCTAACCAGAAGGCTTTCCACTACTTGGGTATGCCTTGGTCCATGCGGACTGTAGCGCTAAGACACAGTGTTTCTTTAGCAATGATGCGGTGAGTGGCACTGAGAAGAGAGAGAAGACGTCTGAACCCAGAGGAAACAACCAGCCTCTGAGCAGCCTCACAGAAGACCATTATAGACCCAAACAGAAGAACGGGGGTGACATCCCCTCACGGAAAGAGCGCCTCGCTTAGCCAGTAAAGCTGGTCCCACGTGCATTGGCTGTTTTATAGCAGGCATGTACATCAAGACCAGAGGACATTTAAGAAACATTTTGTTCTTGTTATGGTTATAATATTTAGAGGATAGTCATTCATTCCCCAATAAAACTCAGGAATTATCTGATGGATTCTAACTTCAGATTGACTCTAGCATTAAGTTTAGCTTATCCCTGTGTTCACATAACATGAAATCTTGACCCTCATCATGGTGACTTGGGCATGGCAATGTTGGAAGAGCGAATATTCATATGAAACCAAAGGCATCTTCTTCTAATACACTCATTCGTCCAGCTGGTACCTTCAGTGTATGGTGCAGTGAATTCTTTAATGTCTCTTCCTTCTACCCTTAGTCTTTTTAACTCCCACCAAACAACTCTTACCCTGAAGAGTCTGAGTAAGAAAAGGTGGGAGAAGGTGCTCATCAGATGATGATTCAGTTGTGAATGATTGTTAACAGAGTTAATTATGATTGTAAAAACTTGGAACGCTTAACATGGGTATAAAATGAGGCATCTCTGACTACCATCAAGAAGAAAGAGTCAGGGGTGGAGTATGTTCTTTGGACCCCAAGACCCCTGTGCATTGATTCTTCTCCACCCGGGGACAGAAAGCTGTTGACACTGGAGGAATGGTAGAGGAGCGCAGAACCCAGAGCACAAGACAAGTGCTGAACTCCCTGACCTGAGGGAGTGCCTTTGGGCAGGAGGCTCATTTTGTGGAATGCTTCCAGGCACTAAATTGGGGAGCTAGAGTTGAATACCTTTGGGCTTATAGCAGAGTGGAGTGTCCTCTAGGCACTTCTCAGCAGCCCAAGAAGAGCTTTGTAAGATTGCCAAGGCAGAGAGAGGCTTGTCCTGTCTGGAAAAACTGGGTGCTGACCATTTCTGACCCTGAATTACAATCTGTTAGCTCCTCTAATAAAATCCCCATAATTGAGTCTGGTGTCTTGAGTTGTATGTGGCCACTGTAATGGATCATCAAAGCCAGGTGAGTAGAACGCTTTATGGATGGTTGGTGCCACATTTATGCACCATGTGTCCGTGTGCCAGGTCTGGTGGAGGGCAGTTCGTGTTGGCCCATCAGGTTTGACTGGCTTGTTTTGTATACCAAGCCTCCACCACCTCTGTGCAACACCTGCCCAGCCCCAGAGGGTTTTGGTTTCTCTGAAATCACTGTCTAGTCCACTGGGAAGTTGCAGTGACTCAGGAAAAGGAACCTTCCTTTAGGGCAGGGGTTGAGTTCAGAAAGCAGGGGAGTAGCTCTTGGCCAGGGTGCTCAATCAGAGCCAATCCCCGTAACAACTTCTGCTACTTTCTCCGAGCTAGTGTGACTCCTGTTGATCTTATATATTGGTATTACAGCATAATTTAGCACTAGCCATTTTCTAGTACTTTTTCATAATCCAGGCTCCTACCTGTGGGTTAATGTGCTGGACTGCAAAGTCAGTTTGAACCACAAGTTTGGTGGTTCAAGCTACCACTCACTCCTTGGATAACCCTATATAGGGTCACTATGGATTGGAACCAACTTGATGGCACTTAACAACATAGTATACTCTTTTATTGAACTTAATCCTTACAAAACTAGAGGGTTGTTAAGTGCTGTCAAGTCAGTTGTGACTCTTAATGACCCTGTATAGGATTTTCAAGGAGCAGCTAGTGGGTTTGAACTGCTGGCCTTGAGGTTTGAAATCCAGTGCTGATACTACAGTCCTAGACACATATTAGCTTGAGTGAAAAAAAATGCACTATCATTGAGTGTGATTCTGACTCATCGCAACCCTGTAGAACTGCCCCGTAGGATTTCTGAGACTGTAAATCTTTCTCCTGCAGAGCCCCTGGTGGTTTTGAACTGCTGACTTTTCAGTTAGTAGCACAACACTTAACCCAGAGTTTCTTAAGCTGAATGAAGCAGGCGGCAATGTGCTGTGAGAAGGAATTCAGCAAAAAAACACACAAAACAAAACAAAATGAAAGCCTATCCTGCATGACATAAAATTTTAGTTTTGGAGGTAAAATTATATACAGGTAGCTGCATTGTAAGCAAATATTCACCTTCACTCAGTGAATAACTTCTGAGCAGGGAAGGCCTCAGAGTACCGCAGGTCAACATTCAATACCTCCATCACTAGTTGCGGTGAAGTCCAACTCATGGTGAACCTATGTGTGTCAGAATAGAACTGCACTCCAGTGGGTTTTCAATGGCTGATTGTGTTGGAAGTAGACTGCCAGACCTGCCTTCTGAGGTGCTTCTGGGTAGACTAGAACATCTAACCTTTTGGTTATCAGCTGAGAACTTAACCATCTGTGCCATCCTGGGGCTCCAATGTTGCTGTACATGCTATTTCAGGTTAAGATTCTATTTCAGTGCCGTATGGACTTTTGCAGTAGGCTTAAGGGCAAAGGGAATTTACGGTTACACATTCATTAAATGGAGGAATTTAGAACTGAATTCAGCAGGAATACACCTGGCTTCTCTTGTCAGCTCTGGATGTTCCTAACCCCCCACATAATCACACTGTTGTTCATAGTGAAATCAAACAGTTTTTATTTAGTAATTGAAAGAATAATCAGTTATCTGCGAAAGGAAATCCAATTGAAAATATTTAAATAGTTCTGTATGTAAACAGAAAACTAGAATAATTCCTCCACTGAGTCCCCCTCCTTGCTGTGAAGGAAGTGCTCTTGAGAGTCAGTGCTTGAGACCACTTAGAATCATGGGGCCCTCTCACCCTATGCCCGGGTACCCAGCCGTTTCTAGCAGGGGGACACAGAGTTAAGCATTTTCCACTGTAACCAGGATGTCAAGGTCTCCTAACATTGCTAAGCTACAACACAAAGCAAAACACAGTGGGAGATCTCAGCTAAGGCAGTAAGAAAGTGCAGAGTACGGACAGTGACTTACTGTCCCCAGTATAGAGGGACTGCTACCAAAATGCGTGTGGCTGAGACCTTACGGAGCCTAAAATGTTAACCCGACTAGTTGAGGAGCATTTTTCCCTATCCTCTCAACCACTCAGATCATTAAACAGGAAGGCTTGATAAGGTTTGCTTTGTGGGCTAAAGAAGCCATTCACCCGGAGGGCAGTAGGATGTGTTTTCATCCGGGTAAAGGCTCACTACCTCTTTTCCATAGACAAATATTCTCAGCAACTGGATGACAGTCCTCGAGGAATCCTTCACCGTAGGCTGGGTCAAATTCACTTTATTCTGTGCCATGTATATTTCCCACTTAAGAATCTCTACCTTCAAACCCGCGCTGGGAACAGAAATCTCCTGACAGTGTCTTCATTTGAGGCAACTGGTGGCCTGGCCTTTGCAGTGAACCCCCCGGGAGCTGTTACCTCATTAACCTCATCCTCTGTGCGCACTGCTGCTGCCAGATTTATACAGTTAAAAATAACATGTGGGCACAGGATGAAAGTCAATCACCTGCCAATCCTGCCTTTTAATGTAGTTCACCTTTTACCACCCAGACATTGCTGACGTCTGCCCTGGGACAAGTGAGGGTGGGAAGGTCTTTGTACAGATCCCTGCCCATCACAATGCTTGTCACTCATGGTGTGACAGGAATAGCGTCTCATGGTGAAAGCATGAGGGTCTGCTTTCTAGGCTTGTGCAAGCACCAGGGCCTGGCAGGAAGGGGACTTTCTGGATTCTGGCATATGGAGGAGGCACGCATCACCAAATGCCAACAACACTGGTCTTGCTGTCCAGAGCCTGTTAGGAGCAGCTATTAAAAAGACAGCTTTGTGGGCCCCCAGTGGTTGGGAAGGCTGCTTCCAAACTTGCTAGATAACACTATGTTAGGACTTTGCTTCAAAGAGCTGGGGGTGACTGCTGGGAACCCAAGTGCACCCTCTCTTGAGCTTATAACCATGTGGAGTTTGCTTTGCTAAGCGTCATTTGGAGAAGAAGTATGTAGGACTGATTCAACCAGCTCAAGTCCCCAAACAGACTATGTGCATGTTCCTGTCCCAGCAGGGAGGGTTCATTCCAAAGAAACATGCAGCTGATGGCTCCTGCAAAGACCTCATCCAGTGTCCAGTCCAACTGTGAGACCAGAGTGAGGGCAGTGGCCTGGGTCTGTCTAGTTCTTCCACCACCAATCAACGAACCCGTAAACCTCTTTGGTATATAATAACAAGAAGATTAAACAATGAAATCTAGAAATGAGTAATATTCTGAGTTGGTACAATTCTCTTTTGAACATACGTTTTTAGATGTCTGGTACAGTTGGCCCAATGTCTTCTTTCATGTAGTTTTCACGTACCTCTTATACAGAATAGATTTCATCTATCATTCCTCTCATCTAAGTAATAAAAACATTTGACATTGTTCTTTTAAATCCTCACAACACCCCTGTGAGGTAGGTGGTATTGACCCCATTTTACAGATGGGGAGATGTAGGCACAGAAAGGTGAGGTGGCTCCTCGCAGGCCGCACAGTGTGGCACGCTGCCTTCACATTCATACTTCATCACTGCCACCGAGAAACTGAATGGGCAGGTCTCACATGGAGATCCAGTTCAGCATTTACTCCAGAACCAAACAAACCTCTCATCTCTTCAAGTTTAACATCTGACTCATAAAACAAACCACTCTCCCCCAAATTGGGGGGTGGGGTCTGAGGGGCAGGGGGCAGGGTGATACAGACACAAGTGGAGTGACTGGCTCTATTTAAGACTATTTTCATGAGTCAGTCTTCTTGAATGTTAGTTGTGTTTGCTCAAACCCCTTTGGGAAAAAGACAGTTTGAAACAGCATGAGAAACCATGGGATTTTGAGAACAAAATTTGAGAAAAAAAGAGATTTAAAGTGAAGCGCAAACGCAGAAGCAATGGTAAAATGAGAATAAAATCCCAACTAAATGGAGAGTGGTAGTTCTCAGCTGTTAACAATATCCTGCATGGGGTAGGCAGACATTCACTAAGCACTTGCTGGCTAAGGGGGAAAGGACACACCTGTCACCTATAACAGTGCCCCCCTTGGGAGAAGATCAGGAACAAAGACCCCAAGAGAGCCCAAAGAGGTCTGGGGGTCACAGCCAGTGTCACTAACACGTGACACGCAGCCACACTGGGCCAGAGCATCTTGCAGTGTCTGTGCTTACTTGCTGACACATAAAAGTTGTGGCTATAAACCCGAAAGGAGCCCCCTTTGAATGGACCTATTATTTATAAAAAATAGATATGTAAATACAGTTCAATATATATCTGGGCAAAGCATCTGATAAGGAAGTGTTTTTAAAAGTGTCTAGACGTTCATGCATTTGAGGACAGAAACAAAAGAGTTTAAAGCTGTGCTGTTTGGGATTTCCTGTTATTTGAAAGGACGTCAATGTCTTTTTAACACTAATAAGCGCGGAATGCCCGCTGTCTGTCGGCTGCAGCCATGTGGTTAGGAGCAGTGGCTCAGCTGTTCCAAAGTCTTTGTGATCACTTAAGACACATTCTCGTTCGTTCGTGGGGAAGTGGGGTGTGGCCTTGTCCTCTGCCAGGTGGCGGTGTAGGGGCCGCTTTGTATTGCTGTTATCTGCGCTTTGCTGACCTCTTGGTTCTGTCCTACCACAAATCAGCACGAGAATGAATCACCTGGCAGGTCCTTTGGTCCTGAGGCCTCTGACCACTTGGTCTTGAATGACATTCCAGTAGTAATTGGTGACATATAAAATAACTAAGAAAGTCCTGCCTGCTGGGTGACCAGCTGGCTGCCGGTTATAGGTCCACCTTGACCCCCTTGATGAAAGGCAGGCCTGTGGGCACCCTCTTCTTGTACTCTAAGTACTCCTCTCCGAAAAAATGAATCAGGGAGATCTCTTCCTCTTCTGTTCGATCGCGGAAAAACCGCCATACTGTCAAGGCGTAGGCGACCCCGCAGACTGGGTTACAGAGCATCACCTGGCAGGGGGAGCAGAGACGAAGCTGGTCAGGGCCGAGTACTGCAGTACTTGTCTCTCTCCCATACCCATGCAACTTGCGTGCCAAAGCTCAGGAGAGTCTCTGGTGCATTGGTTGGTGGTGTGCTGTGGAGTTGGTCCTGACTCATAGTAACCCTGTATAGGATTTCTGAGGCTGTAAATCTTTACGAGAGCAGAAAGCCTCATCTTTCTATCATGGAGCAGGTGGCAGACTCAAACTGCTGTCCTTGCGGTTAGCAGGCCAACTCGCAATCCACTATACTACCAAAGCTCCTCTCTGGTACATTGGCGGGGAGGGGTGTCTTTGAAGGGCAGGGTCTGGGTGTCACTGGCCCACTGCTATTAGGCTGTAGGGACCTGAATGTATACCGTTACTTCCACGCGGCACTCAAACTCTCCCTGTGGTTTTTTCTCTGTTGCCTGTTGCTGCTCTTACCCAAGGTAAATCTCAAAATTCAAAGGCAAGAGCATTCTCTGATGTCCACCCACTCAGGTGAGGGTGATGGCAGCTCCTCCTCTTCCCACCTCGGAAACACCACGACAGGGAGTTCTGTCCCTGCACACGCTGCCTTCCTGGTCCAGGCCTCCTGCCTCTTCCCCTCTACTCTAGATGCGCTGCCACCCAACTGAGCTTCTGAAACCACTCTGATCAGCACCTGCACCCCAGCTCCATAGCTCAGCATTCAAGGCCTTGACACACAGCCACTAGGCCCAGTTTCCACTCTCCACCTTGTATCTCCTTCACTCCTGGGTTTTCTACTTTTTTATAATGTAATCCACAGCCAAACAGTTTTTCAAAACCAGAAGCATCCCCTAGCCCCTGGAGGAGCACCCACCTGCCCACCACCTGGCCCCAAAGAGGTGTTTTTTTTCCCCAGGTAAGCCACTGACACCTTGAGCCTGGCGCATATCTAGACTACCGCTGATCCAGTGCTAGCTGTGTTCTCAACCCTAGGGGGAGCCCTTCCCACCCATCAAACCATTAGATTCCTCCCAGAAAACCTCAATGCAGCGCTGCTACCCCAACCCCAACTGTAGTACTGGAAAGGGAAGGGGAGGGTCCCTGCTGGAGCCAGAACTGGACCAGCCACACCGCCGATGAGCTGTGAAGTCCACCTGGTGGACAGCGTTACCAGCGACAGGAAATACAAAGGACTGTGTTAAGGTCAAGGTTAACTTCTGCTGCAAAACTCTCATCTCATTTATACACACACCGTCACACAGACGTATGTGTTGAGTCACCATCTAGCAAGCTCTGCTGTGGTCAGACAGGAAAGTTCTACACGTATGTAGAAGTATGGATGAGGAGTGTTACTATTCAATGGAAGCCAGTTAGTTCCCAGGGACTGCGACTGTGAACGCAGGAGTTTTACATGTTCCAGAAAAACAGGCTTCCAAATAAATGCTCTGGTGCAACAATTTGGAGAAGGAGGGCGGGAATTATAGTCCAGCTTAAAGAATGTAACCAGTGTCACCGAGAAGTTGTACATGTAGAAATTGCTGAGATAGTTTATGGCTGTGCCTGTCTCCACCAAAACCAAACCAAACCAAAAAGTGGATCTCAGCCATACAGTTGTATTCTATAACAAATACAATTTTCTGACACCAAAAAATAATTTTAAAAAGCTACACAAAACAAATAAACAAAACAAACTATGACACAAAAAATGTATTTTCAATACTTTGGACGTGTTATCAGAAGGGACCGGTCCCTGGAGAAGGACATCATGCTTGGTAAAGTAGAGGGTCCGTGAACAAGAGGAAGACCCCCAACAAGACGGACTGACAGTGACAGCAGCAATGGGCTCAGGCGTAACAATTGTGAGGACGGCGTAGGATTGGGCAGTGTTTCTGTTGTGCACAGGGTTGCTAAGAGTTAGAACCAACTTGATGCATGCTACCTAACAACAACAATCACAACAGGTAACAGCATAGGTAAATTCTTATGCTGTAACCTGTTGCTGCCACACCTTTGGGGCCACCAGAGGGTCCCAAATGAATATGCATTGCTGATGAGAGGCTTGGGGGTTCGGCTTTGATCTCATCAAAGAGGTGACAAACTGTCCATATGTTAGTTACCTTCCCTGGCTAAGTCCTTCTAGAGCCAAGAGACAACTGTCAAGAAACAAAGGATCTGTCTGCAGTCTGAGATAGAGCAAAGTGACAAGTTCATGCATGCCCTTGGCCTCATTAATACCTAGCTCTAATGAAAATCAGACTCCTAGTGTGGCGCTGTAGGATCAACACAGGACTGTGAACCACAAGGTTGAGAGTTCAAACCCACCAGCTGCTCCCTGGAGACCCTATACAGGGTTGCTATGAGTTGGAACGGCCTCAGTGGCACTCAATAACACCAACAATGAAAATCAGCTGGGCTGCCACTAGATTGGAGTGCTGCATATCTAAGTTAAAGAGGCAGAGATGGGGTACAGCAGATGGGGGTCACAACACCTGGAATCACTAAAAGTTTACATGTTTTAAGACATCTATTAGACATAGAACAAGAACATTCATGACTAATTCAGTTCTCTAAACTCTTGACTTGCACTTGATTATGACTTGAAGTATTAAGTTAACACAGGGGACACCTAGGTCAGTTGACATGACAAAGTACCTAATGACTATGTTCTACATCCTATTTGGTGAAGAGCAACTGTGGTTTTTAAAGTTTGGAAGGGGCTAGCTAAGATGCAACTCTTGGGCTCCCTTCACCTGGAACGAAGCAGAGTGAAGAAAATAGAAGATTCAAGGGTAAAATTAGTCCAAAGAACTAACAAACTACTCGAACTACAGCTGCCTCTGCCCGGAGACCAGAACTAGATGGTGCTCAGTTACCACTACTCTAATCAGGGTCACAATTAAAGGTCTGAGACAGAGAGAAAAAAATATAGAACAAAATTCAATATCATAACGACTAGAGGAATCCCCAAGACCGTGGCCCTTAGACACCCTTCAAGCCTGGAACTGAACTCACCCCCCGAGATCAATTTTTAGCCAAAGAATAGGCAGGCCTGAAGAGTGAGCAATAACCCTAGGGAGGAAGACTCCTTGATATAATCAATTAGAGAAGACCAGAGGACAGCATTAGCCCAAAAACCTCACCTCAGAAGAAGGCAGGCAGGGCCAGGAAAGGAGGACAGATGGAATCGGGGAACCCAGGGAGGAAGTGCTGTTACGCTGAAGGGATTGTAACCAATAGCATGAAACAAATGTTGAAAAGCTGTGCAATGGAAAACGAGTTTGCTCTGTCAACTTTTACCCAAAGTTGTTGGTATCGTTAGGTGCCGTCAAGTCGGTTCCCACTCATAGCGACCCTGTGCAATCTCACAGTTGTTGTTATGCTTGAGCCCACTGTAGCTGCCACTGTGCCAATCCATCTTGCTGGAGGGCTTCCTATTCTAATAATGAACATGATATACCCACTGGCATCAAGTCAATTCTAACTCATAGCAACCCAATATAAGGTTTCTGAGACTATAACTCTTTAGGAGAGCAGACAGTTTCATCTTTCTCCTAAGGAGCAGCTAATGGGTTTGAACGGCTGGCCTTGCTGTTTGCAGCCCAATGTCTAACCCACAGCGCCACCAGGGCTCCTCAAAGATGCGATGCTGTCTTTGTTATTAAGTGCTTTCAAGTCAGTTCCGATTCATAGAAACCCTATATAGGGTTTCCAAGTAGTGGCTGGTGGGTTTGAACTGCCAATCTTGTGGTTCACACCAACTCTGTGGTCCAGCGCTTATCCTACAGCACCACACCAGGACTCTTAAAGATGCTATAGTTTGGTTTATTAAAAAAATAAAATAACCAAAGACCAACAAATTTGAGACTACCTGAAAACCACTGAACTGTACACTTTATAACGGTGACTTTTATATAACATGAATTATCTGAAAAAAGCCAAAGAGGCCGGTCTCCTATTGGATACTGTACCTGGGTTCCAATGCTCCAGTAAAACCACCCAACGTAAGAAGGATGCCGGAACCAAGCGTAAACGCCGCTGGTCACCAGGGTGTGAGTATCTGACTTTTCATTCTGTACTACATGATTGAAGTTGGAGCCCGCTGTAAACATGGCTGCCTTCCTCAGGCACTCCCCAAAGACCACCATCAGCAGCCCGGCGGTGCTCAGCCAGGTGACCTGCTTCAGTTCTGCGAAAGAGAGACAGCAGTAACCAAAGGAAAACTGTGCAGTCAGGAAGTTAGTCACAAACAAAGGAGCCTATTAGTTCTCCAAAGATGGAAACATCAGAAAACACGCCAGTGGGCAGTTAGCATTTGCCAGCACATTACAACTGAGTTGGAACAAAACACGGTTCCCAAAATTGTGCTCTTCATCCATTTACTTCAAACGGGCAGCAACCCTATTACAGCGTAAGATAAGGAAGGCTCCTCTCCTAGACTGGTGGCTATCTGGGTCATATCCACCTGCCAGTGTCTTTCACTTGGGGACCATAGGAACAGTTATGTGAAGCAAAGAACCATTAACCTAAAGGTTGGCAGGCTGAATCCACCCATTGGCACCATGGAAGAAAGTTCTGGCAATCAATCTGCTTCCTTAAAGATGGTTATTGTTAAGTGTCGTCAAGTTCATTTCTAACTCACAGCGACCTCATGTGGCAAAGTGGACCTGCCCTAGAGGGTTGCTGTTGCTTTTTAATAGCCCATAGGGTTTTCGTGGTTGCTATCTTTATGGGAGCAGATCCCCAATCTTTCTCCTGCAGAGTGGCTGAGTGGTTTCAAACCACCAATCTTTTGATTAGCAGTTAAGTGCTTACCCGTTGCATCGCCAGGGTTTCTCTGTAAAGGCCGCAGCCAAGAAAACCTTATGGAGCATAGCTCTACAATACATATTCCGATGGGAACATGCTTGATGTTTGGTTTGGGAGCCACCACATATTTCCTCAACTGTGGGAAGTTTAACTCCAGAGTAGGTTCCAGATGCAGTAGTTTATTGCTAATTAAATTTCAAGTCATACCTGTCCCCTCAAAAATCCCCCAAACCCAATGCCATCAAGCAGACGATCCCCACTCATAACAACTCTACAGGACACAAAGAACAGAGGAGAACTGCCCCCTGTGGGGTTTCCAAGGCTGCAGCGTAAGCACTGGACCACTAACCTCAAGGTCAGAGATTCAAATCCATCAGCCACTCATCAGAAACCCTATGGCTATGAGTCAGAACTGACTCGACAGCACTTAGGTGGCGTTGTAGGATAAGCACTGGACCGCTAACTGCAAGTTGTTCCTCGGAAACCCTATGTTGTTGTTATTAAGTGCTGTTGAGTTGGTTCCAACTCACAGTGGCTCTGTATAGAGTTTCCAAGGAGTGGCTAGTAGGGTGTGAAACACCAACCTTGCGGTTAGCAGTCCAGTGCTTATCCTAGCGCACCACATCAGGACTCCAGGAAACTCTATTCAGGGTCACTATGAGTCAGAACCGACTCAATGGCATTTAACAACAAAGATCTTTGTAGAAGCAGACTGTCACACATTTCTCCTAGGAAGTGGCTGGTGGGTTCGAACCACTGACCTTTCAGTTACCAATTGAGCACTAAATCATTAAATCTAAAGTAGAGCTCCTCTCTCAAGTCATCAAAGTGGAATATAACCAAACCTCCTCTAATTCTAAGTACTGATGGTTGGGAAGTCACACCAGATGGTGGTCTCCATTACGGCAGGTTTAATGTACAAGGTCAGCACATCCTCACGGCGGAATCCAGAAGCAGCGTTCCTAGGCAGTGCTCACCCATCCTTTATAAACAGTTTAGTGAGGACCCAGGTCTGCGAGAAAACCGCTCACAGGGATTAGGCATGAGAGGTGGACCAAGGTCACTGCGGTCGGTGGCTTTCATGGAAGCCACCTTTCTCCTCTGGGGGATAGGACACACTAACCTGGCCAGAAGATATTTTCAAGTGTGAACTCTATCCAGGAGGAAAGGGCAGCGACAGTATACTCCAGACTGTGATTCAGGAGGAAGGAATCCAAGGATAGACTTTTGGGATTATTGACTGCAGTCACTAAGTATTCAGAATAGTGGAATAGTGACAGGGAGCACATGTACCTATGGGAAAACAAATAGGAAATGGTAAGTGAGGGCAAGGGAATCAAGCCAGGAAGACATAAAAGAATGGATTTGGTCTTGCTAACTATCTCTGATTTCAAGATGGAAATACCTGTTTTGTCACCTGCCTGGAGAAGTGCCTATAGGTAGCATTACACCCTCAGGTTTGCAGACAGTGGGGCTTTAAAGCGACAACATTTTTGAAGGTCATAGGCAAACAATAACTAGTCACAAAGGCATTATGGATCCTTCAGTCCTTTTAAAATGACAACACACACAAGGTAAACCATAAAAGAGGGAAATATCAAAAGAAAGTTGT
Source organism: Chrysochloris asiatica (assembly GCF_000296735.1). Classification (NCBI taxonomy): domain Eukaryota; kingdom Metazoa; phylum Chordata; class Mammalia; order Afrosoricida; family Chrysochloridae; genus Chrysochloris; species Chrysochloris asiatica. The sequence goes on along the minus strand of NW_006408943.1, from coordinate 103,380 downwards.
GATGTATGTCAGCTGCAAAACAACAAAACTGAAATCATCCTAGCACAAAGAAGGATTAGATGGCTCAGAGGCTAACAGGAGATGAAGCTGTTTACCTTGAAGCCACTAGTTCATATCTAGGTCAGGGACTACAAGGCTCAAAGGATTGCAATTCTAGCGGCAGGAAACCCTACAGTGGGCATGAGGGCTGCGCTAGATGGAAATTAGAGATGGAAAAGGCTTATAAAAAAAACTGCAGCCTTGACCCTCCCGACTCTGAGGATCTGTGTTCCCTTCCAGAAAGGACTCATCATATCGATAAATACTGTCCCAGCAGCTACAGTGTCTGGAGCGTGCCAGGGACATCCTTTCTGCCTGCGACAGAAGCAATCCAGGCAGGAAATCACAATGTCAGAAGGATGGCCATCTCAGTGGAAACTAACAACATGTTTCCACAGAACCCTAAATTGCCTTCAGCCAGTCAAAATGAGATGAGGGGACAAGGAAAAGCGGCTGCTGACCCTCTGGATCCAGCCACCCTCTTCTCAAAACCATTACCCCCAAAGTACTTCTTACCAGCCAAAGTGATTCCAAGAAGATTGGCTAAAACTTAGCAGCATGCCGCAGCCAAACACAAAACCAAGGAAACATGCTCGAATGGCTATCTGAAATAGACCCAAAAGAGCGCAGTCACCAGGTCGTTCTGAGAGCACAAAACCAGGCTGCTGGCCTTCTTGGGATAAGGAGGTCACTTACAGTCACAGAGAGAGGCTTGGGTCCAAATCCCACCTGTATCTTTCCCCAGCTGTGTGCCTTTGGACAAGCTACTTAACCTCTCTGGATCTCAGTTTCCCCATCCACAAAGTGGAGCTAACAACAGTACCTACCTCTTAAGGACTGATGAGATCACCCACATAAAGCACTGAAAAATGCTACATAAGTTTTAGTTGCCTTTACTATTATTGCTACTACTAGTCAGGGCTGGGGGGAAACCCCGGAAACCGCGCTGACAGGCAGGATCTTCACAAATCCATGCAGCAAACGCCGCCAGGAGACCCGGAGCTCCACATGCGGGGTCTCTGACCTAAGACTTGGCAGCAGGTGGTAATGCTCCACACCTTAAATTACAATAAAACAACTGGGAAGCTCCCTCCTACCACCCCAGCGCAGCTGCCGCAGTTTCTGAGCCGCACGAACTGCAACTGAACACCCACTCCGCGAGGTAGAGGGGGCCCAGCACCGGACGCCTCCAGAGCCCTGAGACGAGGGGTCCCTGGTCAGACCTGGACTTGAGGCTCAAAAGCACGCCCGTGATAGGAGTGTCCTCTCCGCGGATCCCGCTCCCGGCAGCCCTGGCCCAGGGAGAGGAGGTGCGGGGTCCCCGCCCGGTCCGGCCCCCACCTGGTAGCGCGGTGGCCGGTAGAGCAGTAACAGCAGCGCATTGAGCCCAGCCACGTAGAGCGCCAGCCCAGTGCGGCCCTGCAGGCCGGCGCGCGTGAGTAGCGGCAGCGCGAGCACCGAGGCTCCCAGCAGGAAGGTAGCGAGGCTAAGGCGCGCCTCGGAACCCCGCGGAGCCCGAGCCATGCAGCCCGCCATGGCGCAGGGCGGCGGACAGGCGGGCGGCAGCGACAGCGGCGGTTGTAGCCCGGGGAAACCCGCCGGCCGCGCCTGCGCACTAAGCCGCCGAAGCCGCGCCGGGAAGGGCAGCCTGTCCTCAGCTGCGCGCCGGCTGATAGTTCTCGCGAGACCATGTCCCCACGGGGCTGGTGGCCTAAATTTGGCGGGAGCTCTTTGCCCGGCCCACCAGCTTCTCTTCCGGGACCCTAGGCCCAAGGTGGGGGCCTTTGCTCAGTCCTGGGACCAGAATTCACCTCCGGAGCTTGCCATAAGTTTTTTCCTAGAAGGGTGTTTCTTTCCGAAGGAATCACTTGAAATTTGAAACGACCCCATATCGAGTCCTGTCTCGTGTCGTTCCCCTTCACTGCACACGCGGAACTGAGACCCTTCCGCACTCAACTGTGAATTGGGCAGATTCCTCTCCCCTTCCCTGGAGTCCGTGTACCTGGCAAGTGCTAGAACCGCCCGCTTCTCCCTTGTAGGCGTCCTTGGAAGCCACCTGACTTACCCCTCACTCGGGCACCCAGGCGAGGGGATCATCTATCATTTAAATCCGTGTGTAAATACTCAGGCTAGGTTACATTTTTTCCCAAAAGTAGAATACAGAGCTTTGCCCTGACTTGGCTTGCTGGGAAAAGAAAGGATAATAGGAGCCTGGAACAGGGATTGAAAAATACATATAAACCAAAGTTTAACATCAAGACAAGCATCTTTAGGTGGTAGAACGCTGGGCCATTGTTTTTATATGGTCTTGCGGTTTTCATATTGCGTACAGAAATCAGAAATCACTCTTTACTTTTTAAAAGGATACATGCCCCACCACGGGAGGTCACAGTGATGGCGGAGCACTTAAGTAGATATGATTAGATAAGCTGGTAGTCGGTAAGCAGGAGCAGAGTAAGGGTAAAGAGGAGAGTCGGAGGAGGCTGCAGGAAAGATAGGAAAAATTCAGAACTTGGCCTTGGAGACCCGGAGCTTGGGGCCCAAGGGGCTTCAGGCCACGACACTGGAAATAAGACCAAGGGCATCCACAGGAGGGAGGGAGTCATGTTCTCACTGGCAGAGGCAGGAAGGAACAAGCTGGAGGCAAGATAGGGGACAGGCCCTAGGGGAGCCAGAAGTCAGCTGGGCAGCTGGGCTTATACCGCTGCAGCCTCAGTTGTGAGGTGAGTCAATTGATTTTACAAGCTTCAGTTTCTGTAAAATGGGGGTCCTGATATGTCAACCAATGATATACTTCCAGAAACTATTACATGTTTCTATTACTCCTAGAAGTCTAGAAGTCTATGTTTTGTTATATGCCTTGAGTCAGTTCTGACTCACAGCAACCCTGTATAGAATTATACATACTAGAATTGCTCTGTAGTGTTTTCTTGACAGTAATTTTAACAGAAGCAGATCTTTCTTCCGTGGTACGCCTGAGTGGGTACAAATTACCAACCTTTAAGTTAGTATTGGGACTCCTGGTGTGGCGCTATAGGATCAACACTGGACTGGGAACTGTAAGGTCACCAGTTCTAACCCACCAGCTGCTCTTCAGACACCCTATACATGGTCACTGAATCTTACAACAACAACGTTAATGTTGTTGCAAACTGTCTGCAGTCCCAGAGACTACCCAGGCCTGTGCCCTATCTAAATGATGCTCAGAAGACATTTGCTAAACTTCTTGTTGTTAAGTGCCATCAAGTCACTTCCGACCCATAACGACCCTGCATAGGGTTTCCAGGAAGCAGCTGGTGATTTTGAACCTCCGACCTTACAGTTCAAACGACTTTGCAGTCTGGTGCATTAATCCACAGCACCATACCAGGACTCCCAGCTAAACTTAGGTAGTGATAATTGAAAGTCACCCAGTTGCCATGCAAGGTGTATGCCATGCCTCAGGGCTGAGATGGAGTTCCTGGCCCTGCCTTTAGTTTCTCAGGGTCTCCCCCTGAGATGGGCCAGGATGTCCTGGGGGCCACTAGAGGGCGCGCATTGCACCTTCACTCTTGAAAGGAAGGCTAGTCCTAGGGTGGAAAGCCATTCCTTGACATTTCTTTGGCTTTGACCCTCTACTCTCTCTTTCTGGCCCTCTTTCTCTCTTTCTGCAGGCACAGAGTAACATGTCACTCAGACCAGAGAATTAGAACCTCCGCAGCCCCTCTCCTTGTCTTGTCACCTCCCTTGTTGTTATGTGCTGTCTCATCGGTTCTGACCCATAGGGACCCTGTAAAGGTTTCCAAGGAGTGGCTGGTGAGCTTTGAACCACTGACCTTTTGGATCACACCATCTTTACAGTCCAGCGCATTAACCCACAGCGCCACACCAGGACTCCATCACCGCCCTTAGGGACTTACATCATCTATCCGGTCTTGGAGAATGAAGGAAGAGAAAGGAGACCGTCTAGGAGAGAGCAGGGCCAGATCCAGGAACCGAGGCATTTTTGAAGTTGCGGGGGTTTCTGAATCTTTATGGGCCTGAACATACAATCCTACATTTAGAGAAACAGAGACAGAGGCCTGCTTTTGAAATGCCGTCACACAAATCCAATAGGCACCAGACTCTCCAAAGTGGAAAGCCTAAGGCTTGGGGGATGGCAAATCTTCAAAAACAAAATAAAGGAAAACGGCTCCCGCCCTGGGGATGCCTTGCTGCCTTAGCTTGTAAATAAGCATCTGAATGTGTTTTGTTTTAGGAGCTGCCAGGCCTGCACAAAGGGAATCCTTTCTCATGTAGGAAGATAGATCCCTTTGCAGTCAGGCCCCCCTCCACATATGCCCCCACAACCTGCCATCCACCCACTATCTGAGGTGGCTTTTCTTCCAGAGCCCACGTGGGGACCCCTCCTGTTTCAAAGAATGCTAAGAACCACCTTATAACATTTGCAAGTTAAACTTCAGGTTCAGAATAAATTAGCCTTCCTTTTCTTAAAAAAAAAAATATATATATATTTCTGGTGGTGCAGTGGTTAAAACACTTGGCTGCTAATCACGAGGTTGGGGTTCAAAACCACTCAGTGGGAGAAAGGTGCAGCAGTTTGCTTCTGTAAGGATTTAACAATCTTGGAAACCCTACAAGGCAAGCTCTACTTTGTCCTTAGACTTGATGGCCATGAGTTTGGTTTCATTTTTGTTATTCTTAAAAAGAGGAGCTGTCGTGGCACAGCGGCTAAGCACTCAGCTACTAACTGAAAATTTGACAGTTTGATCTCATCAGCCATCAGTTGCTCTTTGGGAGAAGGATGTGGCCATCTGTTTTCATACAGATTTACAGCTTGGAAATCTTATGGGACCATTGTACTTTATCCTTTAGGTTGCTTTGAGTCCGAATTGACTGGAAGCAACAGGTATGGTTTGAAGTTTTTAAAGGAGCAAAAGTCCCTGGGTTGTTCAAATGCTAAACTCATTCAGCTAGCTACTAACTGAAAGGTTGGAGGTTCAAGTCTACCCAGATGTACCTGGGAAGAAAGGCTGGATGATCTACTTGTAAAAAATCAGCCACTGAAATCCATAAGGAGCACAGTTCTTCTACTCTGCCACACATGGGCTCTCCCGGAGTCAGCCCTAACCAGATGGCAAGAAAGAGTGTAGAAAGTGTGGAGGCCCCAGGCAGCCAGGACCCTTTCCTTCCCCTCTCCAACCTACCCCAGCTTCACACCAGCTTCCTAGGATGGAATGTGTGTGCCTGTCCAAGCTGTGAACCATGCAAGGAGAAGTGAAGGTACACTGCTCTGTCTCCTCTCCATTGAGTCTCTTTTTTAGAGAAACACCCATCTGCTATTCTCAGTCCTTCACATGCCTCTGACTGCCAATCTCCACAGGAGACTGGGAAGCACAGTGGGAAGGACCTGCCCCATGTGGCCACAATTCTCCCTGGCAGGAGAGGAGATTCTGGTCCTCCATTCTGGGCTGGAGGCATGAAAGCCCCCCGCTCTTCAGTCTGGAAACGGGTAAATGATGCGTAATTTATGAGCACATCAGCCTGAAGTGCATAAGTCATATGTGCACAAAGGGGCCGGGTAAATATTTAAAGATTAGAACCAGCTGGGGAGAGACACAAAGGGCTGGGACAATGGGGGTCTCTCTGAATTCACTGTCCCTGAGCTGGGCCAGCACGGTTCAGTGTTGATGCACTCACTGGAGTTCCAGCCTTTGTCCTCTGAAGGGCTCTTGGCTGCCAGGCTATTCGTAGTCTTAACACAACTAAAGAGAGTTAAACAATCGCAGCCTCTCCAACCCCATCTGGAAACAATTGGCCAAGCCATTTCAGCTCTTTTGCTGTGTCCCAATAGTTAATTACAGGGAGCAATCACTTTATTCCACTTTGAAATGTATCTGCACAGGGGGCCCTATGCCTTTCACCTTTCAGTCACTGGCACCCACAAAGGCCTGCACTGCGCCGTTGGTTAGCACTGTCTGAGTTCCCTGAGGCTGCAGGAGGACAGGGTGCCCACTCAAGACCGGGAGGCCTTGGACTCAGAACAGCTCTCACCTGGGTCTTCTCATGGGGCTCTTGTCCTGGGGACTGCAAGCCTCCCTCCCCATCCTCCAACCCTACCCCACCCCACCCGGTCACACACACACACACACACACACACACACACAACTTTGTTTCCAAACAACTTGTGTCCTACAGTGTTTGTTCCTTGCCAAAGCGGGGGAGGGGAAAAACACAAGGTCACTTTTGCTTTATGTTCCCCAAGAAGAGAAGGAGGGGCCCTGAGTAGCATGAGACTCCCCAGAGTTTACAGAAGGAAATGTTCTTTTCTTGAACAAGCAGAAGGCAGCATGGGCCTCCACGGTGCCAGTTTGGACGTGTGCTCCTTTCCAGGAGCCTTGGGAGTCCAGATGCTAAAAATGGGAAAAGAGCGTGGCCTACATCAGGGCTTGTGTAAGCCCCGTTTTTAAGTGTGTCCTTCCCAGCGGCGCTTCGTCCTGTTTACTGTCTGAGAGGGCTGCCAGCCGCATCACACTCTAGCAGAATATTCGTCTTTTGCCCACCTTCGCTGCTTCCGCCCGCTGGCCCAGAGCCTGCTTCAGGGTGCACATGGAACCCAAGGGGTTTCCCATGCAGAGTGTGTGTGTGGTAGGAGTGGGATTCCAGTCTGGGTTTCAGGGAAGGGTTCTCGTAGAGATTTATCTTTTCCAATGATCTTGTCTGATGTTAAGAACTGACTTGAGCTTAGTAAGGGAATCGGTTGCTGGGGGACGAGAGCCTGAATTGGGGATAGGGTGGAAGCTGTCTCCCAGCTCGGGAAGAAGCGGGGCTAGAGATCGCCACCCTGGAAGCCAAAGGGCCCTCAGCCAGATGAAGGCAAAGAGCTGACCGAGGCGATTGTTTGCGATAGTTGAGCCATACTCCGGTCCGGAGACCGGGGAAGGGGGCCGTCAGCCCAGTTTGGGGAGAGCCTTAGCTGAGGATAGACCAAGGGAGGGGAGGCGCAGCGGGCGGCGCGCCGCTTGGGGAGGGGCAGCGGGCGCCCATTAAGTGGGCCAGGGCGGAGCGTGTCGACTGTGAATTCCGCCCGGGCCGCCTCTTGCCTCGCTTCCCGCAGCCAAAGCAGAACATTGCGAATTAGCGCATTTTGCGGTCAATTTTCCACTGCTTAAGAGACACGGCGCCACCCACGTGAGCCGCCCCACCCAGCGCGGCCAGAATACCGTGGCATTGGCTCAGGAAGGGGGTGGCCCCGGAGCAGCAGGTGCTGGGGCACGGGCGGGAAAGACCCGCGGGCCCCTTTATGGCGGTAGTAACTCTGGAGATGGGGCGGGTCAGGCGCCCCCGCGGCGGGCCGCGAGAGCTGCGCCTGGGGGCCATTGGTTTGCTAATGCGCCCCAGTTGAAAGACTCGGGCGGCGGTTTATGGGGAGGGCATCATAATTAGAGAACAAATTGCCCCGCTGCCCGCTCAGCCCTAGGGTCGGGGGCAGGGGGCCCTCCGGGGCGAGGCGCGCGCCCGGATCTCGGTGCAGATGTTCGGCAGCTGGAAGGCCGCGCGCGGCGGGGCGCCCGGAGTTTGGCCCCAAGGGGCGGGCGCGGCCGCGGCTTTGTGGGGCCGGCACAATGCCCTTAACACTAGGCTGCCCCCTTTGTGTCCGGTTGCGCCGCCTACGGGGCCCCGCGGTGCCTTTGTACCACGTAGCTACTGCCCCAATCTCGAAACGCACGGAGCAGACAACACCCGGCCCCACTGGCCCGGGCTTTTCAAAGTTCCCGGCGCGTGCCAGCGCTAGCCGCCTGGTCTGGCCTCGCTGTCCGGCCTTGGGTCCGGCCCGGCCCGGATCTAGTCCGAGGGTCCTGGGGCCTCGGTGGGAGAGCGCTCCGGAGCCGCGGTGGCTGTGGCGGTGGTCTGAAAGGGAGAGGGCGGGGCGCGATTCTCCACGCTGCGAGGCTCCTGGGAACTCCGCGGCCAGGCAGGACCGATCAATACCCCGGGAAGGGCGGGGCGGGAAGAGAGATGCTCCAACTCGGGGGATGGGTTGTTTGTGTGTCCTTAGAGCAACCCCCACCCCAGCGCTGAGAATCATGGAGGGCAGTAACTTCATTCTTCTAACGCAAAGCTCTCTTGGTGGTGGTGTGCCATGGAGTTGGTTCCAACTCATAGCGACCCTGTATAGGGTTTCCGAGGCTGTAAATCTTTACGGGAGCAGAAAGCCTCATCTTTCTCCCGCTGGTAGTTTTGAACTACAGACCTTGAAGTTCGCAGCCCGATTCCTAACCACTACGCTACCAGAGCTCTCTTAGAGAGACCTTTAAGTCCATGTGACTTGCCCTTTTCCCTCGCAAGCAGCGGAGTCCAATTTACAAACCCCCAAATAATGACCACAAAAGCCCAGTCAAGAGATGTCTCGTTTCCAACCCAGGGACTCTCGAGACATGTGTACTCAGCCTCTGCTACTGAAGACCAGCCTCCTGAGGAATCTGCTGGCTGGATAGGGAACTGGACCGGGGTACCTGTTCCTATGACCTAACCATCCAGGGATACAGCATATCATCCTTCGGCTCCCAAGGCCTTGAGTAATGAAAAGGGGCAATGGTCCCTCTGAAGCCCGCCCCCCAAAGTGAAGATTCTCTACAGCCATCTCCCCAGATTATCTGTTGGTCAAGTTGAATCCAACTCATAGAGACTCTGTATAGGGTTTCTGAGGAGCAGCTGGTAGGTTTGAACTGCTGACCTTATGGTTCACAGCCTAGTGCTGATACTGCAGCACCATACCAGGCAACCTCTTTCCCTCCTGTTCCTAGAGACTGAGAAAATGCCCCCACGAATGGACTTCTAGGCCTTCCTATAGGGTAGTCCAAGTTGCCCAGCCTCACTGCCTAGGGCTAAGGATGGGTTTGGGAGCCAGGTCATTTTGATTCAACCCCTATTCGGAGGAGTCCTGGGTTGGGTTCCATGGCCTACAGCATCACTGCCCATATTGCAGTTGGGTGCCATAGCGCTCCAAGCTCTTAGACCCCAAGCAAGGAGACCAGCTGTGGCCCCGCGGGCGGGCTGCACGCTTTAATGGGACATATGTTGCTGCATGGCCCCTTCGAGCATGGCCTACGCCCGGCTTTGAGCAGCCATAGGCAGAAAATCGCTGCATTGTCCCAACGTTAGGGTGGTTAATGCGGCGTCACAAGCGCGGCCAGAGCGTGAAGCGCTCAGAAAAGCCTCGCTGGCACTGCTTCCTGACTGGGCATCTTTATCAGGCCGCCAGAGGAGATGGGTGCACTGTCATAGTCATTAATGCAGCCCAGGCACCCTGGCCATGGATTTCCCCCAGGGCGACCTGCTGCAGTTTAGTGGGTTCAGTGGAGGAACCAAGATGAGACTCTGGAAACAAGGGTCATAGCTACACAGAAAGCAGACTGGGTGGGGAGGTCCACAGTCTGGAGCAGGCAATGGTGTGGCGGGCTCAGAAAGGGGAGAGGACCCCAGACATAGAAGTACTGGGGATTAGACAAATAAAGGAAAAAATGAGAAAGGAAAAGGGGGTCCGGTCCCTCAAGAGGCAAGGGGGGTCCGGTCCCTCAAGACGCAAGAGGGCTCCCTGTGGTGAAGTCATAAGGGAAAGGGGCCAAGCAGAGGGGGTGGGGAGTCTCTTGGGTGCATCCTTTCCAGTCCCCTCCTCCTCAGGGTTCCTGGAGTTCGGAATGGTTCATTGACATGTAAACGAGGGGCCCCTATAAATGCAGCGGTGCCTCCCTGGGGCACAGAGCTAACAGTATGGGCACAGAGACCCGAGGCAACCCTGCCAGTAGCTTCCGAAAGGTCTGGGGTCTGGAGAAACAGGGGGTGCAGAAGGGGTCTGCCCAGATAGTCATGGGCAGAGGGCATGAGGACAGCAGCCCTGCCCACAAAGATGTTGTCTTGTCCACAGATCTCCAAGCCTCTGATGGAAAAGAAACGACGTGCACGCATCAACGTGTCCCTGGAACAGCTCAAATCCCTGCTGGAGAAACACTATTCACATCAGGTGAGACCTGGCCATGTGGGGAGGGGCTGACCAAAATCCACAACCTAATCTTCCCAGGCTGTCCAGCTAAGAGCTTTGCCCACTGATTCATAGATCCGGAAACGCAAGTTGGAGAAGGCGGATATCCTTGAGTTGAGCGTCAAATATATGAAAAGCTTGCAGAGCTCAGTTCATGGTGAGGAGACCAGGCCTGGAGGTGGTGGGGCGCCCAGGAGCTGGGAGCGAGTAACTATGTATGGGATCAGTGCCTAGATATGATAAAGCCATATAGAGAGGGGATGGATAGAGAGGAAAGATGGGACAGGTGGCAATTGAGTGAGGAGAGGAGGTGACTCCATCCAACTCATTGTGGGGCGGGTGTGTGTGTGTGTGTGTGTGTGTGTGTGCAGCGGGAGACGCGAAAGGCAGACGGTAGGCGGAGGTCTGGAGCCAGGGAGAGGCATTCGAGGATTGGAGGCGTCTCACCGTCCCTTCTTTCTTTTCCTTTCTCCTTTCCCTCTACAATTCTCTCCTGACTTTCCCATCCCTTCGCTCCCATCCCCCAGGGCTCTGGCCAGTCCCAGGTGGCGCGGAGTACCGTTCGGGGCTCCGCGGCTGCCTGCCGGGTGTGAGCCAGTTCCTGAGGCGAGGTGAGGAGGGCGGCGGCCAGCGCTGCCCCCTGGTGCCGGAGCGCGCGGGCGGCAGCACCACGGACAGCACCAGATCGAGCTCCTACCCTGAGGCGCCAACTCTAAGTGGCCCTTGTGCCCACTCCGTCTGGGCTTCCATTTGGGCTCCGGTTACTGGTGGCCCGCGGTCCCCGCCACCCCAGCTTCTCCTTCCTAGTGCCCCCCACGATCTGTCCACCAGCGTCACGGCTCCTCAGCCAGCCTCGCACCACTGCCCCGAGAGCCCGGGCCCGGGACTGCGCGTTTGGCGACCTTGGTGAGGCCTAAGAGAGCGGAGTGCGGGGAAACCATGCGGCTGGGACTGATCGGGCCACATCGAGCCTGGGGCCCCAGGGACAGTTGTGGGCGCACAGTGGCGCCCAACCTCCAGCCCCACGTGCTCAAGTCGGACCCGCTCCCTCCTTCTCCCATATTCTAATGGGGCTGGGAGGGGGGGTCTCCAGCTGCGCCCCTTTCCCAGGGGCTCGGCCCCGCCCCGCATCAGTGCCTCAGTGGGAAGGTCGCGGTCCGCAGCGGCGCAGAGCGGACCCCTCGCAGCGAGGAGAATCGCTGCCCCGCCCCGGCCCATTCAGCCGGCCGCGGGCTCCCGGTTCCCACCGGCACAAAGCAGGCCGAGCCCCGCCCCGCCGGCGAGGGATCCTCACCCTCCACCCCCAGCCCGAATCCCGCTCAGCTCCCACCGACCCCCACCCCTCAGCACGCGGCCTAGTGCACGCGAAGGTTGGACTCCTCAAGACCCACCTTTTAGAAAGTTCAGCCCTCGAGCTTCCCCTTTGTGGCTCCGAGCTCTTGCCCCGCCCTTAACATGATCTCACGAGTCACCCCGTCCTGTCCCCAAAACGCTCCGCCCGGCATGATTCCTGGGAAAGACCCAGTTCTGGGTACCAGGTAGCGTCAGCCTAAAGACTGAAAGAGCGAACCGGAGCGCCTCTCATGGGAGGGGTCTCCGCTCCTACTCAGCAAAGACCACCCGCAAGCAGTATCAGCATGGAGCATGCTCAACCTCAGTTCAGCAGAGATCTCTCCTCCCCACGCCAGGATGCTAGAGGGCCTCGGGAGCGCTCTGTGCAGCGCCTGTTTGGTTAGTTATGTGTCTACGGGAGCAGAAAGCCTCATCTTTCTCCCGCGGAACAGCTGGTAGTTTCGAACTGCTGACCTTGCGGTTCGCAGCCCAATTCGTAACCACTTGATTACCACAGCACCTGTTCATGTGTACGTAAAGATTCATTGATGTGTTAGGAGACGACCAAATCCTAGTTTCTAATGGGTTGGTAGCCCAGGCCCGCAAGGGGCAGCTTCCGTTGCAGGGGAGAGGGGTTCCACGCCAAGCTTAGGAGACATCACAGGTTTTTTTTATCTTATTGTAATCCAAAATAAAGAGTGCTACCCGCTAGCGTGGGTATAAAGGTGCCAAGGAGATTCTAACTTTGTCTACTTTGATCCTTCTTTTTGAAACACAAATACCAACTTCTTATAGAAAGATTTTTTTGGTGTTGGGCTGCCTCTGACTTGCAGGTGCACTAAATCCGTTTGGGTCCAATCTACGACTACTCTATCACACCCAGCAGTGTCTGAGAGAGCCGAGCCGGGAGAGGGGCGAGGCTTCTGGCTGTGGTTGTCTCCCTGCCCTAGGTTTCCTCCCTGCGCCAGGTAAGGGCCGCTGAGATCAATTCTTCCGCTGACCACCAGGTGGCGGCCTTGTCATGTAGACCCAAAGGCACGGCTTCCACATTTCTAGGAAGGGGGCAGAGGGAAGGTTTCCGTTTCCAACTGGCCTGCCCAGGTCTCCCTCCTGCATTAACTGCTCTGGAGTTGCTAGCACCTGGAGCTGTTCCAGTGACAGAGGCTATTACTTGTGCTAATAGGGTCCGTCTTTGTTTTGGACAGTCCAGTGGGTTCTGACTCATAACTATTCTATATTGGATTTCCAAGGCTGTGAGTCTTCACAGGAACAGAAAGCCTCATCTTTCTCCCTGGAGTGGCTGGTGGATTTGAACCACTGACTTTACAAATAGCAGCCCAATGCATAACTCACTAGCCACCAGCTCTCCTGTAGGGCCTTTCTGTAGAGTAGAGCTTTGGTGTCCACCCCACATGTCCATTTCATTTGATGCTCCAGGTCCATCTCAGTCACTTGGTGCGGTTGGAGCACTTGCCTGAGAAACGGGACAAGTCAGAACCCAAAGAAAAAAAACATTATTGGAGGAATTTCAGGTCCCAGAGGGAGAGATAGCTTAGGGTATGTACTTGGTGGTAATGTCAGATTCTAGAAAGGTGTTTCCATGAAACCAGTCTCAGATGCCGAGTGCAAATCATAAAGGAGTTTTTATTGGGTCCTGTACAGAAGAGAAATGCTCAATTGTGAAAAACTACAAACAGATCCCTGGCTCTGGGCTGTGGGGTGGTATCCACAGAATGCCCTTGCTAGGTCCCTAGGGTCAAGCTCTTTATAAACATAGCCAACAAACCTGGAAACTTCACAAAGTATGTGGTGGGGCAAGCCTCAGACCTCAGGGTCTTGTTTTGGCTTCTCCTCTTTTTTTGTAACAATCTGAACTGAAAGGACTTTGGGGACCATGACCCCCTGAAAGTATTGCCGTTGGATATGGGATACAGAGTGAAAACTCAAGGTGACAAATGGGTCAGCCTGAGGGTAGGACTGTTGTTAGCTATGGCCCCAGCCCCCACATGAAATGTTGGTCCTTAAAGGCACAGCAGCATTGGCCAGAGGCAGCTTGTCCCATGGCCAGGCTGGACTTCTGTCCCCTGCCTTGCTCACCCATGGCCAGTTCCTCTCTCAGTTAGCTTTCCTGGGACTGCAGGGGTCTATGAGCCCTAGACAGTCAGACTCATGGTCCTGTGCCCAGTGACCTTCTCTTGGGCTGGAGCCCTGTGTGTGGGGTGAGGGGGTGGGTGTGGCCACCTGTGGGACAGAGACAGTGTTGCAAAGCCTAGTTTGTGAAGCAGGAGGAACGGGGTGCAAGCTGGCTCTGGGCTGGCCTAGGAACACCCACTTCAGGTTGACAGGTAGAGGGACCATTGCATGGAGCAAAGCAAAGGTCAAGAAGAGGCAGCTTGTGCTTCCACCTCCAGGTCACAGCAGCTTTGGGGACTCTCCTTGAGTCTAGGGTCTTTCTCCATGAAGACCCAGCAGGTCCCTCTCCAGGCCCCAGGGCAAAGCCCAGGAGGGAGATCAAAATCCTCTTCCTAGGGTGGAAAGGGGGGACTCTCACCTGCACAGTGGAGGATGCGGCTGGGAATGATTACGGGGTTGCGAACCCCATACCTTTCTTTGCGCGAGGACTTTCAGTCTTCATGTGGGGAGTCATGAAAGTGACTGACAGGTGGGGACAGGCAAAGATGGCATGTGATGAGGGAAGGGACTAACGGTGATCAAGGTGGCCATGGTGCCAACCAACAATGATGTGCAACAATGTTGTGCTTATTTGGAGTGGGGTGTGAGCTCCCAAGGGAATCTGGGGCACCAGGAGTGGGAGGCCTCAAGCCTATAAGCCATACTCCATGCCCCTCAGAGGCCAGGGCACACAGACCAGGAGATTTCTCCAAACTGCCCTGAGAGTTAACAAGGATCACCTGCTCATCACAGATGGGGAAAGTGAGGCAGAACAGCTCTGAGGCAGGGAGACCTGCTGAGAGAGCTGGTTTGGGTTCTGAAGACCCCTGTGCTTAAAGAACCTTGACATACATCCCCAGGGTGACATGTAGTACAGCGCCGAGGACAGCCAGTGGGGCAGTCGAGTGGCTTCAACTCCAGCTCCTCCGCGGGGCAGGGCTTTGTTCCTGCTGATGGCCGTCCTGCCCGGGACTTCCCACCCCATCCCCTGCCACAGGGCTGGGTGGGTGCAGCTGAGGGCACAGAGCCCTGCCTTTGCCAGCCCCACACACGGTCCTGCAGGTGCCAAGCATCTCAGTCCACCTTCCAGAGGTCGGCAGAGAGGCTGAGGCTGCCCTCTCCAGGGATGGCGTATGTCTGAGCGGCATGGGCAGGCTTCAAGTCCTGGGTGGGACACGGATGGAATCTTTGGTCTTGGGACCCGCCTGCTCGGCTCCGTGGGTTGGAGGGCCATCTGTCTTTAAGACGCTGAACCCAGCGAGTCCGAGTGCAGCGTGACATAGCCTGAGGACTCCGAGGGCGAGCTCAGGAAACTGCTGGTGCTGCCGCCGCCGCCCACCACCCGCAGGCCTCCTGGCTCCCCCCAAGAGGTACTCAGGCCAGAGTGTAAGGGTCCAAGGGGCGCGGGTGGGCGCGGCCTGTGGCTTGGCTGCAATCCACCTCCAGGGGGCGCCCGGGGGACAGCGGGTGGCCCCAGACCTAGGGGCGCGGGTGCGCGGCGGAGGGCCTGCGGCTCACGCTCGAAGTTGGTCAGGGCAAAGGCATCCGGCAGCAGTGAGGCCGAAGCGGAGCGGGAGCTGGGTCCCGGGCGACGGCGCGGGCTGCCGGGTGGAGAGTCGGCGGCACGACGTGGGCCGTTATTCAGGGGCCGCAGCGACAGGAGGCTCTCGGCCGAGCGGTGGCGCGGGCGGAATGAGGGCGCATCTTCAGCTAAGGCCAGCAGGCTGCCGCAGCGGCGCACAGGCAGCATTAGCTGAGCTAGGGCGGCCAGTTCCTCGCTGGAGCCCCAGCGGGGCAGGAGGGCGGGCAGCGGCACAGAGGTCCACACGTCCACGTCGTCG
The DNA here is from genome assembly GCF_000296735.1 of Chrysochloris asiatica. Taxonomy (NCBI): domain Eukaryota; kingdom Metazoa; phylum Chordata; class Mammalia; order Afrosoricida; family Chrysochloridae; genus Chrysochloris; species Chrysochloris asiatica. The sequence continues at coordinate 87,975 of NW_006408943.1, read as the reverse complement.
TGGGAGAAGCGCCGCGTGGGAGGGACCTGTGGGGACCGGAGGCCTCAGCGGCTAGTAGCAGGGTCTCAAGCTGCCCTTCTGGGAAATGGGTAGCCTGTGAGCTAGGGGCCAGGCGTTGAGCCCCGACACCCTAGTTGATCGAGTTATATGGGTGGGACAAGTGGCGCTCTCTCCAAGTGTGTTTTGGTGTCTGTAGCTTGGGTTGCTTAAGAAGGTCCCCTGAAAGGAGTGATGAACCCCAAGGAAGTAACATGGGTGCCAGTGGACAGCCCTCCCAGGGCACATGGGACAGGGGCTGGGGTATCTGACCTCAGCACCCCGCACAGTCAGTTCCCCATGGGTCAGTGAAAGCCACCTTCTGGAGCTGCCTGGAGCATGAGATGAGGTCAGAGAGAAAGGCCTTAGGGGGATCAGAGTACCCCACATTGATATACAGGGTGCCTCCCCCCCCACCTGCCTATCCCTACCTGCAGGTACTGCATCTTATCCTCTTGCAGGGGTTGCAGTGGGTAGAGCTGGGGCAGACCCCCCTCCAACGTAGAGAGTTCATACTTGGCCATCCGGTCCAGGGCCACAAAGTCCGTCCCATAGCCATAATCCAGGGAGCGTTCCAACACCAGGTCCTGGGGAACGCCACCTTCCAGGCTAGACTCTGCAGGACAGGGCAGAGGCTCAAAGCAAACTCCTAACTGGTGAAAGGGGAAGGGCTGCATCCTGGCTTCGGATCAAAGTTCGGTCACCCTTTAGCTGGGCAGGTCACACACTGAGCCAGAGTTCTCAGGGTGGGACCTGAATTTCCCCCAGAAGCTGCTAGGGGTAATGCATGCTATATGCAAGGGGCTAGCCTGGGTAACTGGGCCAACCTAGGGTAACAGCACTGCCATCTACAGGTGCCCTGGGACAGTTCACCTGGGGACTTCTGTGTGTGTGTGTGTGTGTGTGTGTGTGTGTGTTGGGGGGGGTGGGTAGGCCTAGTGGAACACATCCTGGTTTATAGAACATCTGATTAATGGGGATCCTGGACAGTCAAGTAGTATAAGGGGTGCCCTATGAGACACCCAGCCCCTCACTTGGTTCCCTTAGGGGCTCAAGTACATTTGGGATGCTGGAGGGTGGACCTAAACCAGCTGTGTTCCTGCTGGCCCAGAGACCACCCCCAGATATCCCTCTCCAGGACCACACAGGCCCCACCTCACCGTCATCCAAGTCCTCATCATTTGCCATGAGGGCCATGCACTTCTCCCAGACGGCCTTGATGTCAGCGCGGTAGCGGTCACAGGCCCAGAGGAAGATGGGTAGAAGCAGGGCCTGGGTCACTGAGCACCACAGTACGCACAGAACCATCCAGGGTGCTGCGGCATCCGCCCGCAGGCTGCTGAAACTCACCACCTGCACGAGGATGTGACCTGGTTCTGCAGGATCCTAGCCTGGACTCCCCTCTGTCCCATACAGCTGCCCTTCCAGACTCAGTGTCCCCATCTGTGGGGCAGACCCAACAGCCCCCTGGCAGGGGAATAGGAGGAGACGGTGGGGCAAGAGAGAGCAGTGTGGAGGGTCAGAGGCTCTGCCCACCAAGAGCTGCTTGCTGCCCACCTCAACCATCCTAACCCCCATGTGCACAACCGTTCACAGTGTACTGGACAGCACTTGGCATCTGTTACAGATTGAGTTGTAACCCCTCCCCAATTCTTGTGGATGTAAATCCTATTGGAAATGGGGTTTTCTTTGTTTTGTTGTTAGTTGTCTTTGAGTGGTCCCTTGTGTGCTCTGGTAGCATAGTGGTTACGAATCAGGCTGCGAGCCTCAAGGTCAGCAGTTTGAAACTCCGCAGGAGAAAGATGAGGCTTTCTGCTCCCATAGAGATCTGCAGCCTCAGAAACCCTGTACAGGGTCGCTATGAGTCAGAACCGACTCCAAGGCATATAACCACCACCATGTATGCTCCATAGTTTTCAAGGCTGCGACCTTTCAGAGGCAGACGTCTTCTGAGGTGCCTCTGGGTGGGTTTGAAACAACAAATTTTTGACTAGTATTCCAAAACCAAATCCACTGCCATCAAGTCAATTTTGATTCTGACTCAAACCTATACAGGGTTTCTTAGACTATAAATAGACAGTCTCATCTTTCTCCTGTGGAGCAGCTGGTGGGTTTGAACTGCTGACCTTGTGGTTAACAGCCCAACACCTGACTCACAGTGCTACCAGGCTCCTTTTTGACTAGTCAACACAAAACAAAAAACAACAAAAATATCGCCTTTGATTTCATCAGGCCTCATAGCAACTCTCCGGGGCCAAGTACAACTGTCCCACACAGGGTTTCCCAAAGCTGTAAATCTTTAAGAAAGAAGACTACCACATCCTTCTCCCACATTTTGACTAGTTGTTGTTCTTACGTGTCCTCGAGTAGATTCTGACCCATAGCGAACCTGTACAGGGTTTCCAAGGAGCAGCTGGTGGGTTTGAACTGCCAACCTCAGGGGTAGCAGTCCAGGGCTTCTCCTACAGCGCCACACCAGTGCTTAATTATTTGGGGGCACCCAAGGATTCTTTTTGTTATTTTAACAAGGCCATGTCAGTGTAGTGTGCCCGTACCTAATCACAGCTAGGCGATGAGCAGCATGTGAGTTGAAAGGGACTCGAACACAACACAGACACAGAGATAAGCAAGCAGCGCAAATGGCGGGAGACAGATGCCATGTGGAGATTGTCAAGGAATGTTGGGGGTGGAGAAGCAGAGACAAGTCCTGCCCAGCTGCTCATGTAGCTCCTCAAGGCTGGTCCTGTCTCAACCCTAGAGAGGACAGACAGAGCCTCCCCTAGAGCCCACGCCCTAAATGTGGGTATCCAACCGCCTAAACTGAGACACTTCGTTTCTGTCCATTAAAAGCACCACTTCTGGTATTTCTGGTACAGCAGTTCTCCAGCTCCCTTCCCCAGCCCTTGGGACCAAGTCCAGCTCTTCGGTAGCTATTCAAAGCCTATTCCATCTTTGCCCTGCCCCCAATGAAGGCCATAGAGGTGGTTTACTGTCCCCCTTTTTGTGATGAGAAACTGAGGCTTAGAGGGTCCAAGTCCCCAGCCTGCAGGCTCAGGATCTGTCTGCTACCCCAGATCTTTCATGGCCAGTGGCGTGCTCGAGTCCAGGTTTTGGACCCCAGACCACCTTTTAGATCACTGCCCAGGCCACCTATTTACATTGCTACCTGGGGAACTCCCATCTCCTCTCCCACAAAAGCCCTCACTGCCCCTCCCAAGAGTTAACATTGAACTATTTCCCAAACATAACGTGGTGGGTCAGATTGTGTCCCCGCCACAAAGACTAATTGAAGTCCTAAATCCTGGTAATGGTGAATGTGAGCTTGATTGGAAATACGGTCTTTGCAGATGTAATCAAGTTAAGAAGAGGTCATACTGAATTCGAGTGGACCCAAGCCTAACGATTAGTGTCCTTGTGATTAGTGTCCTTGTAAGAAATGGAACTTTGCCCATAGAGACACACAAGGACTCACTGTGATGACAGGGGCAGAGATTAGAATGATGAGTCTGCAACCCAAGGATTGTCACAAACTACTAGAAGTTGGAAGAGGTAAGAGCCTTCAGAAGGAACATGGCCTTGTCAACACCTCGATCTTGGATTTCTGGCCTCTTGAGCTGTTAAGAATCCATTTTCTGCTGTTTTCAGCCACTAAGTTTGTGATACTTGGTTACAACAGCCCCAGGAAACTAACTACAGAGAGGAAGTGTGGGCCACGGTGCCGACAACATGCTGGTGTTGCCATTTGCAAACTGTGCCACCCTTGGAAAGCTGCTAAACCTCTTGGAGGTTTGGCATCTCTTTGGTAAAATGAGCTAAGAATTCTCATCTTCCATGTGGGAGACCCTGGTTTGATTCCCAGCCAATGCACCTCATGTGCAGCCACCGCCTGTGTCAGTGGAGACTTGCATGCTGCTATGGTGCTGAACGACATATTGCATTAGGCGAATCTGCTGCACAAGACCTTTTTAAAGTGTTGAAGAGCAAAGATGTCAGCTTGAGGACTAAGGTGCACCTGACCCAAGCCATGGTATTTTCAATAACCTCATATGCATATGAAAGCTGGACAGTGAATAGGAAGACCGTAGAAGAATTGATGCTTTTGAGTTATGGTGTTGGAGGAGAATATTGAAAGTGCCATGGACTGCCAAAAGAACCAACAGACCTGTGTTGGAAGAAGTGCAGTCAGAGTGCTCCTTGGAGGCCAGGATGGCCAAACTTCGTCTCTAATACTTGGGACATATTGTCAGGAGGGACCAGTTGCTGGAGAAGGATATCATGTTTGGTAAGGTGGAGGGTCAGAGAACAAGAGGAAGACCCCCAACAAGATGGATTGGCAAAGTGGCAGCATCGATGGACTCAAGCGTGGCAATAGTAGTGAGGTTGGCCCAGGATTGGGCAGTATTTTGTTCTGTTGTGCATAAGGTCGCTATGAGTTGGTATTGACTTGATGGCACCTAACAACAACAACAATGGTGATGAACAGGTTTCAGTGGAGCTTCCAGACTAAGATTGACTAGGAAGCCAGGCCTGGCAGTTAACTTCCGGAAATCAGCCAATGAAAACCCTTGCGATCATAATGGTCCCATCTGTAACTGATCATGGGGTTGGTGCAGGACCAGGCCTGGGGTTGCCATGAGCCAGGGGGCCAACTCAATGTCAGCTATCAACAATCTCTATATAGAGAGGGTAAGGGATGGCTTCCAGACAGTAATTGTAACATGCCTGCAACACGGAATAGACCCCATTAGTCTCACCCCTCCCCTGCCCCGAGCTGAGCTGAGGTGGTTCCCCCCTCTGCTCCTGGTCCCTGTTGATGCCCCTGCTCAGAATCTATTCTTCGTCTCCCTTGTCACAGTCAGCATGGTTGGGTATGCCATCCTACTGTACCCAAGAATCCTGCAGCCTTCGGGCAACTGTCCTGCTGGAGGTTGGCGCACCAGGAAAACGGGGGAGATGCTACAGCCTGTGTGTGCCTCCTGGCTTTGAGGTTGACACCTGCCAACCCCTGTTTTCCAGGGACACAGTCCTGCTCAGCTGTTCACGTAGCCTCTCAGTCTGGTTCTTGCCCCTAGCCCCTTGTCCCCAACTCCAGATCCTTCTGAGGGGCCGTGCAGAGCCCATGGGTGGGAGGGGTTGGTGCACCCTGGAGTAGGAAGGCGCTGGAGCCTAGATTTTCATTCTAGGGCCTGGCCCCAGCCTCACAGAGACGAGCTTCAGGCAGCTCCTTGGGCTTTAGACCCTTGTTAGCAGCGCCTTCCCCAGACTAATCTTCACCTTGACCTTCCTCAGCCCTTATGATCAAAGCCTACTAAGCAATCACTCAAGACCTTTCCCAGCCTTGACCCGCCTCTTGTTCTAGGTTTCATCACTACTCCACTAACGCTCCCCATTATGCATTGAGTTATGTTCCCCTCACAAAATATGTGTTGGAATCCAAACACCTATACCTGTGGGTGTAATGTAACACACCATAATATGACTACCTTCCAGAATGCAATAGAATGTTTTGGTAATGAGGCCATACCTAATTACTTCTGAGCTATGAAAAGCAGTTAGACCCAGGGATGAGCACATACAAGAGAAGACAGGTGCTAGGTGACGACTGCCAGGGAACCAAGAAATACCCTGCTACTGACCTCTCTGAAGTGTTAAAAAAGCAAAGATGTCACTTTGAAAACTAAGGTGTGACTGGCCCAAGTCATGTATTTTCAATCACTTCATATGCATACGAAAACTGGGCAATGAATAAGGAAGCTTCAAGAAGAATTGATGCCTTTGAATTATGGCAAAAATTATTGGCAAAAAATATAGAATATACCATGGATTGCCAGAAGAATGAACAAATCTGTCTTGGAAAAAGTACAGCCAGAATGCTTCTTAGAAGCAAGAATGATGAGACTTTGTCTCATGGACTTTGGACATGCTATCAGGAAGGACCAGTCCCTGGAGAAAGACATCATGGTTGGTAAGTACAGGGCCAGCAGAAGGAGGAAGACCCTCAATGAGATGGATTGAGACGTGGCTACAACAATTGGCTCAAACATGGCAATGACAGTGAGGGTGGAACAGGACTGGGCAGTGTTTCATTCTGTTGTAAACAGGGTGTCTATGAGTCGAAACAGACTTAATGTGCAACAATAATAGACAAGGAAGGAACTGACATGGCAGAGACCGTGATTTGGACTTCTGCCTCCAGAACACCAAGAAAATACATTTTGGTTCTTTCCAGCTGCATACTTATGGCTTTTGTGTTACAGTAGCGCTAGATAACTGGTACCCCTCCTCTGTCCATCTGGGATCTGGGCCCACCAGGAAAATTCTGTCAACATGTCATTTCACCTTCCATACCCTCTTTATTAAAGGAGCTCTGGTAGCATAGTGGTTACTAGTCGGGCTGCTAACCTCAAGGTCAGCAGTTCAAAACTACCAGCTGTTCCATGGGAGAAAGATGAGGCTTTCTGCTCCTATAAAGATTTATGGCCTTGGAAACCCTATGCAGGGTTGCTATGAGTCAGAACCAACTGCACGGTACACTACCACCACCATCACCCTCTTTATTGAATGGGCCCCACGTGCAGAAAGATCCTGGCTTTGCAGTCTCCTGATGTGGGTTCAACTCCCCTTAGAGCTACCCTGACTTTGGTGGGTCACCTAGCCTCTCTGAAGCTCAGTTTTCAAATCTGTAAAATGGGAATGATGCTAGTGCCCACGTCAAAGGAGAAGGTTTGAGATCCTCCACCAGCACCCCTGCCCGACACACTCACGCACCAGCACAGGGAAGCCCATGAGGCAGTCGTAGATGACGACAATGGTGGCCACGAGGCCCGTGATCTGCAGTGAGGTCTTGGTGGGCTCGGAGCCATCGATGGAAGAGCGGCGCTTGCCTTGGGCATCCTCTACCACAATGGTGGGAATGGTGAAGGTGCGATGGTTGGCCCGGTGCCCCACCTGCAGAGCCAGTGTCTGGAAGATGGTGATGGTGGTGCAGACTACTCCCATGGCCACACTGCCGCCCACCAGCAGCAGGAAGCAGACGCCGAAGCCCAGACCAATCTCAGCCACGATGAAGCGGCAGCCGTGGGCGTAGAAGCGCTCACTCGTGTCGTGCCAGCCGACGGCAGGCAGGGCCGACAGAATGAAGGATACCATCCAGATGCCCATGACTGTGTGCACTGCCTGCTTCTTGGCGTTGCTCAGCCTGGCATGGGGGTATGGAGGGAGCCGGCATCACCCACAGGGTGTCCCCAGGGACTTCAGCCACCCCTGAGCCTCAGGACATCAGTCATGGCAAATCACCATGGCGGGGGCCCTGACCCTGTACAGGGGCTACTTGGGCACCTTGTCACCTGTATGCCTACACATGCATGCTCCTCTTGAGCCTCCTTCCTGTGCTGGGCACACCTGTCCCCACACCCAGGGCACGTGTGCTCACAGTTACACTTCTGTGCTCATGCCCACACTGGAACACCCAGGCTGGCCAGTGGAGTGGGGCTCACCGGTAGTTGACAGGCCAGCGGACCATCCACATGCGGTGATAGGAGAGGGAGGTGACGGAGAAGCAGGTGGCCAGGGTGAGGGTGTAGAAGGTGGAGACGAAGACCTTGCAGAGGCCCTCGTTCCACTCAAAGTCAGGGTGCTGCTGCCGCAGCTGCACCACAGCATAGGTAGTGATGGGGACGGCCACGTTGAGCATGTGGGTGGCCGCCAGGGTGCAGAGCAGAAACTCCAACGGCTTCCACTTCTTCTGCTTGGCCCCAACACTGAGGATGCCCCAGGCATTGGCCAGTAGGGAGAGGCCGCCGCATGCCAGCCAGCCCACTGCGCTGCCAGGAAGGTGCCGCTCCTCACTCATGGTGCAGACAGGGCAGGAGGCCAGGTGGTTGGGGCATCCTCCTCCAGACGGACCTCGACTCAGAGCAGCAGCCCTCTTACGCAGCGGCTCCAGGGCACCAGGGACCAAGAGCATCTGCAGGAGGGAGGCCAGTAAGTGCTTAAATTGTTGACACTCTGGGGCCCCTGGAGGGTGTGAGGTGGGAAGGGTCACCCTATGTATCACTTCTTGTATGCCAGAACCAAAAACCAAACCAGTTGCCATCAAGCCAATTCTAGCTCATGGTGACCCATGTAGAACTGAGTTCCCTAGGGTTTTCTTAGCTGTCAGCTTTATAAAGTAGATCACCAAGACTTTATTTTGTTTATCAGTGTTTAATAGTGGTGTGGTAGAATCCTGGTGCGGTGCTGAAGGATAAGCACTGGACCATGAGATCGGCTTGAACTGCAAGCTTGGTGATAGAAACTCACCAGCTGCTCCTTGAAAACCTTATACAGGGGCTGTATGGGTCGGAACCAACTCAATGGCACTTAACAACAACAACAGTCGTATGGTGCTATAGGATAAGCACTGGACTGTTAATTGCAAGGCAGTTCAAACCCACCAGCCGTTTTTTAGAAACTCTATACAGGGTCACTAGGAGTTGGAACTGAGTAGACAGCATTTACCACCACCACCACCAGGGATGGGAAGGAGGGAAAAAAGGGGGCATTAGTGTTTAGGAAGCAGCTGAGTTTCTGTTGATGGGGATAGGGATGGAAACGTGACAATGACTATTGATGCTGGCTATATAGGATTGATAGAACTGGTGTTATATCACTAAACTGTAAAATTATTCAATTGAAAAATGTTAAAAATGCTAAATGTGAAAAATGTTCAATGGGCCAATGCTGTATTCTAAGTATTTCTCTGCTATTCGTAAGGTTTTCAGTGACTAAATATTTGGAAGTGGTTTGTCACTCCTTCTTCCTAGTCTGTCTTCGTCTGGAAGCTCATCTGAAACCTATCCACCATGGGTGACCCTGCTGGTATTTAAAATACTGGTGGCATCGCTTTCAGAATCACAGTATTATAAGTATTTTTACAATTAAAAATAAATAAATAAAAGTCATGTCCTGGCCTCAGGTCTTGCATGTAGGGTCCTCTGGGATAATGGTCAGTATCATGGCCTGGATGGGTCAGGCAGTGGAGTCTGGAGATAGTCCAGAGACCAGACCTGAACTCTTAGGAAGAAGAACCAGGGACACAGGATGCTGGGTGGGTAGGAGGCAGGCTTCAGGGAGGCTCCATCTTGCTAGAGCAGACTGGATGGTACGTTCCTTCCTCTGCCTTTCCAGCCTCCAAGCCCTCAGCTGCCTTCCTGAGTGGAGCTCTAACCTGTACCTCTGGATCCAGGTCCCCTGGACAGGCCCTTCAGGCCACAGTCTGGAGCAGGAGGCATAGGAAACCCTATGTTCTGTGCAGGCCTAGCCTGTCTCCCCACCCCCCGAGACTCTGTCTACTCTCATTTGCTGCCTTTCTCCTACCCCAATGCTATGGGCACATACACAGCTACATGACCACCAGGGACCCCACTGCTGCCTTACCCAGGACCCTACACTTAGGACTATGAAACCCAAAGCTGTCCCGGCTAGTTGAGGGCACCCCCAGTTTGTCTGGTCAGCACTTCTGCTGGTCTGTCTGTGGCCTCACTTTCTCTGGACATTGAGGGAAACCAATGGGTATGTCTCTTTCACCTTTGTGCCCCACCTTCCTCGGGGTCAGGGCGGGGGTAAGGAGTCTAGTCTGGATCACATCACAACCCTCCTGGGAGAGGATAGGCAGAAGACTTTGGCAGGAGGAGACTTTGGGAGGGAAACTCCCTCCCAAACATTTATTAGGTTTCTGCTTGCAGAGGGGGGCTCATCCCTCATCCCAGACAAAGGTGGGAGGCAAGATTGCCCTGATGGGGGACCATCCCCCACCACCATTCCTGAGACCAGCAGACCTCCCAGATTGCAGCCTACAGAGGCCAGATGAAGCAGGCTGCAAGTTTCTCCTCTTGCTGTATCTGTTTTCTAATCTGTGAACTGGAGGTAACAGTGACTCCCTTGGTGACTGTGGGGACTGAATGAGCGATTGTAGGTAAAGTGCTTAGAACAGAGTCTGGCACCAAGCAAGCACCTGATAAATGTTTACCAAGTCTGTTCTCAATCCTCCCTGGCTCATTGAGCTGTCCTGTCTCTAAGGGCCAAGATATTGAGCTTAGAGGCTGCTCAAACGTGTTCACCATGAACAGCTCAGGGGAGCAGAGGCCATGCAGAGCTGTCAGACTCTGGGCTGCTCCTGGGTGTTCAGAGTGGGTGGAGTGGGCCCACAACAGATCACAGACTCTAAGTGTCCCTTTGACTATCAAATCAGAGCCCAGCTCAGTGGGTACCTAGGGGGTAGAGGTGAACATGTGTTTCTATCTGCCTTGCTGTCAGACTGGGAGGCCTCCTCCCTCAGACTACCCAGAAGATCTGTTGAGGGACTCCTGTGACCCCACACACCTTGCTCACAGCTGGCGGGGAGTGGCCAGGAAGGCAATGTGGGCGGCCACTGCACACCCCTTCACTGTGGCAGTTATGCCTGCCTGTCTATCTGAGCAGGAGGTGTGCTCTAGCAGACAGACACATCCGCTCTTACAAATCAGCATGCCCAGCAATCTTGTATGATGGGTAGGTACTGTTTCACCCTTATTTTAAGGTCAACCAAACTGGTGTGGTGCTGTGGGTTAATGCACCAGATTGCAAGGTGGGCGGTTCAAGCTCACCAGCTGCTCCTGGGAAACCCTATACAGGGTCACTATAGGTCGGACCTGACTGGACAGCACTTAACAACAACAACAACAACAAACAGAGGTAGAGAGAGGTCACACAGTCATTCAGCTGGGCCAGGATCTGAAGTCCTTGCCTCTCAAAAAAACCTAACTGATAAGTTGGGGAGCAATTAGTCTCCTAGTCCTGCTGTCCCCATCCTGCAGATGAATAATTTGAACAGAGCAGCTCAGAGTGACAGGACTGGGTCTGAGTTCAGGAAAGATGGAGAAATCACTGTAGAGTGAGCAGAACTGGTTACATGGGATCAGAGCATCCCCTGCCTCTAGATTGGTAGCTACTTACTGACCCGTCGGCCCCCAGGGAACATGTCCACTTGTAGCCCTGTATCTGGATGCAGGGCCTTGTTGGGAAGTTTCTCCTGAATTACAACAAAGCTTCCCACAGCATTTGAGATGAAGCTTCCAGCTTCCCCCAGCCAGAACGTGCACACTTCCAGCACAATGCTGGGCCATCTGCAGCTGTGACCTGCTCTCAGACCCACCACCTGCTGGGAAGGCTCCCGCTCCCTTCCTCCCCCCAGGGCCTGTGGGCAGGACCATGGCGTGACATCACTTCTCTGGGCCAATGAAGTGGGGCGGCTCCAAGGCTCGATTGCGCAACAAAGAGAACCCACAACTTGAAAGGATTCCCCGGGCTCTGGCTGTGCCCTCCAGGCCTTGTGGGCCTGCTCCCCAAGGCTGTGCTTAGCACCGCTGGCCGCTGCCCATCAGCTTCGACTTGGCTACGGCTTCGCAGAGTCTGGGCAGGATCAGTTCAGAACCCTTGCCTCACTGCCACGCCCCCCCCACCGCCACGCCCGCCCCTATTCCAAGGTCCCAGCTCTGAGTCTGGATCTCCGCCCCAAATCCGCGCCACCCAACTTGGTCCCCAGCACCCCTCCCCCTGTACTGTTCAGCACCGGAGGCGCGGCCGGGGAAGAGGACACTGGCAGACCAACGGTCCCCGGGTGTGCCTAAGCTGAGCTGGGCAGGGGCGGGCCAGGACCCTAGTCTACCCCCTGCTTCCCCCCACCTTCAGGACAGTGAGGAACAGAGGGAGGGCCGACCTCAAAGTTGGCCCGAAGGTCCCCAAGTTGGGGGCTTTTGCAGCCCCGAGTGGGGCCCACGCGCCCTCCGACAGCCTCCCTCCTGCCCAGCCCTCCCGCCGCTGCCCTGAGCAGGGCGGTGCCGCTCACCCTGCAGTTGGGCGTCCAGGGCGCCAGCGCTCGGCTCCCGCCTTCTGCTCTGCCGCCCGCGCCCCCCGGCCAAGTGCTGGCTGCCGGGGGCTGCGGGGATGGCCTGCGGCTGAACGGCCCGAGGGCCGGGGCATGGTTGCGGTGTTCCCAGTGGCGGGTGGTCGCTGGGCTCTCCTTCGGCCGGTCCGCCCCCTCTTC
>NW_006408943.1:62317-75698 GCF_000296735.1 Chrysochloris asiatica | reverse complement strand
CGGCGCCCCGCCCCGCCCGCCCGGCTGTCCATGGGTCTGTCCGTGGGTCCGTCCATCCTGCACCCGCGGTGGTGCGATTCGAACCCAATGATCCTCTCCCACCCTTTCACCTCCGCCTCCCCCACTCCCCATGCCGATTCTGAGCCGCCTCAGGACGACCTAGGCCCTGAACTCTCAGGGCTGGCTGGCCCGCGGGGCCTGGAATGGGAATGACATTCAGAACCTGGGGTGGGGGTTCAGGGAGGTCTTGCTGAAGAAATCCAAACCCAGGTGAGCCATAGGGCGAGGGGTGGAGAGGACATTGAGGACCAGAGGTCTTCTAGGAACTGGGAGTGGTCAGAGTCAGGGGCGGGGCAGAGAGAGGAGGGGCCGTGAAGGATTTAAACTTCTCCTGGGGCTGGGGTCCCTCAGAGAATCATGTGCGCCCCCCTCCAGGCTGGTCACTGTCGCCTGCTGGGAAGTTTCTCTCTCCCCCGTGGGCTCAGCTAGGGAGGGCTGGCTCTGCACTACCCCTGAACGTACCCCCACCCCAAAACACTCTTAGCTGTGGCGCTGTCGTCTACAGATTGACAGCCTTAACTGGGCCACAAGAGGGAGTGATCTCTGCCATCCTGTCCTCACTTCCAAGTAAAGTATGGTGGGTAACTCATCTTCTGGGAAGCCCTTGGTCACACGCACCCACATGGTCTCTTAAGACCCTGGTGGCATAGTCCTACCAGTGCATTGGGGAGGCATCCACTAGTGGGCAACCCTATGTCCAGACTATTGGGCACCTGACCAGGACTAGATCTAAACCCACTACTGTCCACCGAGCTTGGGAGACTGCCTGGGCCGGGCAGGGCTGCCCCTCCGCCTCCAGAGCCTCTATCTCTTGCACTGTAAAATGGTCTTTACACTCTAGGTCCAATACAGGGTTGCTATTTAGTCGGCATCTACTCCACAGCACTTAACAGCAACAACACCTTAAGTTCTGAGCAGCTGGGAGTTAGAAGCAGCTTTAGGGGGCCAGGGTGGGCTATAGATTCAGTCCTATATGCCAGCTTCTACCTGGTGACTCTGGTTATAAGTAAGCTGCAGGCAGTGGGAGCCTCACCAGTGGCTCATGGTGAACCAGTGAGGCATTTCTAGGGCAAACTGCCTCTCACCATGAGTTAAAGGTAATTCAGCCACCCTGGCCAGACCACCTTGCGCCAGGCCTGCAGTCCCCAGCTCCCTTCTGCCAGTCAGGCTCCATCCCTCTTGCCTCTCCCATGCCCTTGCCTGCACTGACTCAGAGGGTTGAAGGGATCTTGATTTTTTTCAACATTGCCTGCCCTCTTTCATCTTTCTGCCTGAGTGTCTGTCCCTCTTGCACCTTTAGATGGCATGGCTAGAGTCCCATATGGGCAGGCAGTGCCTTTGGGCTACCCCTTGGGCTGTGGGTTTTAGGTGCCAATACCACACTGATGAGGGGACAGACCCTATGGCCTACACTGGACTCCCTTCAAACCTGCCTCCTGATTCCCAAATTGCCCAAGGCTGAATTAGGAGTCTGGTGCCTGGCCCACCTTCCTGTGCTTGAGGACTATAGTTACCTTGGTATCAGACCTGGGTCTAGCCATCCTGTATCCTGTGGGGTAGGTCTCCACCCTGAACCTGGCCCACTGGCACCAACTGTGACCCTTAGGAGGCTGTCATGGGGGCATGGGTGGAGCTGGGAGGCTGGAGATGTCTGAAGCCAGACTTGGGGGGGCAAGGGGCAGGGTGGGGCTCTGTGGTTCCCTCCTCCTGCTCCATAGCAGGAAACATCCATGTCAGCTGGAACTGGGGCCCAAGACAAATTCCTAAGACTCTTGGCAGGCTGTTTCTGCACATCTGGAGTCATGTGTTCTGGCTCCCCGGGGCCCGAGGGAGCCTTGTGTGAGGCTGCAGCTGTTGGGGGTCAGGCTTCTCTCCAGGTGGCGGGCCAGATGTGTGGGCTGCATTCTTGAACATTCTTGAAGCCACCATCTCCTAGGTGCATGGTGAAGGGGCCCAAGTCAGGGAGGGTTTGGGTCCTGGCTCTTGCAGTGGCCTTGGCAGCTTATCTGTCCCCTGAGGCTGCTAAACCAGATGCACAGAGACACATGGTAGCACGGACATACGTCCTTACAACACACACATGCAGTGATCCAGATGTACACAGAAACATCTTCATATCACACGTGCACACAGTTACACAGAAGCAGACACCCTCACATCTCACATGCACAGGGGCACACATGTCCACAAGCGCTGACAGATCTCCTCAGCATGCATGTACATTTACCTATAAGGGTACACATGCACATGACCCTCATAACACATAATGCACATAGACACGCATGCGGGGATACAGACGACTATTAAAAGACACTGCACCAAATACATGCACACATAGATCCCTACCCCCTACCAATAAACGCCTCCCCCCGACCCCCTGCCTGTGGCTGGGGTCTCCAGCCTCTCAGAAGAGTGGGGCAGTAGGTTTAGCCTCCTAATGTGTATCATACAGACTGGCTGCCACCCATTTACCAGTTGACACAGGGTTCTGAGGCCTGTATCTGCAAAGCCGGGCAGCTGAGAAATGTGGGGGGGCAGACTCCCCTGGTAGGTGTCCACAACCTTGCTTGGGGCTTGAGCTACCTTTGACCTCCAGTGGCAGAGGTTAAGATGACCCATGGCGGATGGCATTCTCTCTAGTCAGTGCAGCACCAGTTAAACGCGGCCCATGGCTCTGGGATGTAAGCTGGTGCTGGCACTGTAGGGACATGGGAAGGAGGTGTGGACTGTGCAGAGAGAGGCAGAGCAGGCTGGTGGCTGTGGTCTGTTCTTAGTCTGGTTCCAGGCACCCCATAGCCTGGGCCCAGTGAGCGAGCAGCCCCGAAAGACCAAGGACCACACAGAATTCCTGGACCCAGCCAAACAACAGCTTTATTATTGGTGCTGGATTCCTCACATACTTGACAGTGACGGAAGTATCCCGAGGGTCCTGTGGCAGACCTTGGGCATGGGGACAACACTGTGTAGCATTTACACTAGAATGACAGAAATAAGCTTTGGTGTATAGGTTTTTAGGACAGAGTAGAGGTTAACACTGCGTTACAAATACTTCACACAACACCAGCTCTCAACGTAAATTGGGTTTCTGGCCAAGGGGGCAACTCTTAAGGGATTCCATGCTCCGGGTCCCTTTACTGACTGCTTGAGTCTCTACCAGCAGCCATCTAGGACTGGGGCTCCGCCTGGCCTTGCCGCTTGGCCTTCATCTGCAGGTAACGCCCTTTGCCTTCCTCAAAGCGCTTCTTCTCATCCTCTGTCTCAGGCTGAAATGACACACAGAAATGGTCTGGTTAGAGGCTAGCACAGACCGTAGGCTCTTGGGCCTGAGCCTGCCCTTGGGGAGTCAGCTGCCTGACCAATCCCACAGATGGGGATGGCTCTGAGGAACCCTGAGAGCTTGCAGTGACTGAGTGCTGAGAGAGAATGTTGAGAAGGGAGGTTTGGAAGGGATCCGGCATGGTGGCTAAGTCCACATCAGCAGCCTTGGCAAGTGGGATACCAGGCCCACATACCTCTTCAGTTGAAAGCCACACTTGGTGGTAAAGCGTGCAGTGGAGAGGTTTAAAATTGGAGTCAGAGGAGAGCAGCAGAGATTTGCATGAGGGAGTCGGAGGGAAATGGGGGTTGAGGGTGTGCCCAGTATATCTGGGCACACATTGTACTGGCATAACGGTGCCTCCTCCATGGGCAGGGGAGGGAGGTGGCAATGTGGGCCCTCTGGGCGGCTTAAGGAAGATTTAAGTCAGGGCAAGGGGCAAGCTGACTAGCCCAGGTCTGATGGTTAATGCTCAAATGCTAACCTAAGGGTTGGCAGTTTAAAGCCACCCAATGGTGTGGTGGAAGAAAGTCCTGGCAATCAGCTTCCATTCAGAATGAAGCCAAGAAAACCCTAAGGAGCAGAACTCTACTCCCTAATACATGGGGTCACCGTGGGTCAGAGTCGACTCAGTGGCAAGGAGCAACAGTAGCCCTGGTTTATGCCTGTTGACCTGGCGGGGGTTTGAAAAGCACCCACTTTCGCTCTCAGGCGTGGCAGGTTTAGATGTTGAGTCATAAGGCCTTGGCAACTGCCACAGTGGCAGCATTAGATGGTCACTTCCCAAGGTTGGTCCCACCACAAGTTCTCTCTGGCTTCGCCAGCCCTTTGGGATGACACTTAGTGGGTGTCTGAAAGCCAAGGAAATGGGACAGGTGCCCTTCATCTACAGTGACACCAAGCCCTGCGACTATTTTTAGGCCAAAGTGTTTTCCAGACAAATGGTATATTGGCTGAAGAGGGAACAATCCGCCCAGGAAGTACTGCCAGGTTAGACCAAACACTCCTCTGAAAGCGTGCTCTAAACGTCACTAGGTGCAAACTGCCGAGCCTTGCCAGCTAGGAGCCAGTACAACATTCAGGTATTGAAGGAAATAGGCTTGGGTTCCTTACAGGGGCTCTGGCTCCTGTTGGAAGGTACACGCAAGAAAGATGATGGCTTTTCCAAGGCATTTTAGTGAACAATTCCCTCCTGCTGCTCTGGTTTCATCTCTGGTCGGTCATTTTAATACAGTTTCTGAAGCTAAATGGCCTTTGACTTGAAATAACCTACGGAAAATGAAATGTTCTATCTCCCTTTAGCTGACAGTTCTAAGGGGGCAGGGAGGGAGGGAGAAGAACTTAGAACTTTCCTGAGGTTGCAAGGCAATGCTGCCACTGGTACATGGTCGCATTTCTGTGTGCACCTGGGCAGAGGGCCCCAGAGCAAGGCTGCTGAAATGTCCATGGGCATGTGACCACCTGGGGTCTACACGTGCACAATCAGGGTCAGTGGGTATGGGGGGGCCAGGGGTGATGCTGCTGGCCTACAGACCACACTTTGAGTTGAAGTCCCTATTCCTTCTTCACCCATCCCTACACAAATGGGGATATTGGGAGTGGCCAAGAATGCAAGGCCAAGGCCAGCAGGCTAGGACAGTGAGGGCCTCCTTCCACCCTTCCTCTCAGGGTGTGGTGGGAAAAACCTCTGGCTCCCATTCTTCAGTCAGCAGCCAAAGGCCATGTTTCAGCCAAAGGAGCAGTTGAGACTGGTCCTTGGGAGAGGACGGTCCTGCAGGTCCGCCATGGGCACAGCAACCACTGTGGGAGGTAGGTAGGGTCCCAGAGCTGGGAAGTATGGAGTTAGGGCCTGATGGGCCTGGGGCAGGGGGTGTACAGGGTAGACTGTGCACTAAGGCTCCACCTTAGCTCAGATTCTGGAGCGGCCTTCTTTCTAGAGATGGCATATCTGCCTCCCAGAGAAACAAGGCAAGAGGTTTGGAAGAGAAAATGCCTCTCAGAGGCAGGAGCCAGAACCTGGCCTGGAGAAGGCCACAGGTCTGGCAAGACTGCCTGAGGCTCTCTGTGTCTCTCTTCTGTGTTACTGGAAGCACGCAGACTGGGGTGCTGGTAAGGAACTGGGGTCACAAGCACGTGGCTCTGCAAAGCCCTAGGGAGAGACTGCTTATGGGAGGAGTGGGCCTGCCAGAAGGTGTTGGGGAACAATCCCGTCCTCTACACCTGTCTGTCGGCAGACCCCTCTGGGTTATCCACACTGTGCACTCACTGTGCCGTTCCAAGTCTGCAGTAGGATGAGGCCGGTGCCACTTTCTTCAAATGCTCCTTGTACACAGACAGGAGCAAGGTCTCTGTAGTCCTGCACCTTCCTTGGCCTCTGGTTCCTCAACTCCAGAAGCAGATGAGGCCTCCTGGCCACCTCCTTTTTAAGGCTCTGTGGCCAAATAGGCTTGAGAAACTGTGTGTCTATCAACTAAGCTTGTAGGACAGAGGTTCTGAGACTCCAGAGGTACATACATCTGTGTGACCAGGTTTAATCCAGCCTTTCCCAAAGGCCTGGCCAGGGACCACTTCCCCTGAGGAACACCTGCCCCCCTGCCTGGGGTTTGCTGAGTGACAAGAATTGCCTGCTCCCCTTACCATCAGTTTTCTGACCCATTCCCAGGAAGCCTGTCCAGGCTGTGTCTGACTTTTGGAATGGGCTGCTTCCCACACAGGCCAGTGAGCATGGCCAGGGCCCCGCCACGTCACACACATGTACTGAAGCAGCTTCCGTGTTCTACCCTCCGGGGCCTGCTGAGTCCTGGCTCTGCTTGACTTGGATACAAGCCTCTTCTATAAAATGGGCCAGTATGTATCTACCACACAGCGCTGTCATGATGATCACAACCTAACTGCCCCTATCAACATCGGTCATTAAAAGACAGCACAGAAGACGAAAGAAGCCCATCACAATACATGTCCAAAAGTGTGTCTACATTAAGCATTATTCTCTTAAAAAGTTACCTCTATGTGATCGAAATGACAACAGTAATGCCAAAGGATTGATGAGAAGCTTAAGGGCAGTGAGTTTGTGTGAATGATGGGGAAACCGTTTTGAACAAGCTGTCTAGGAAGGTGCCGTAACCTGAAGAACGCAGCTAATGTCACTGAAGTGTGCATGCAAGCTTGAAGTGTGCATGAAGTGGTGTATGTTTACACACATACATACACACACACACAGAGCTAGTCACAAAGGGTTCTGTAATATAGGGTTCTGTTGATATGAAATGTTCCAAGTAGGCTCAGCTCCTTCTACATGGAAAACTTCCAGATTTCCTTTGAGCAAAGCTACTGATGCACTAGTCACAGTGGAAATGGGCTTCCAGGGTCCAGGCCACCTCCTTTTCATCATGTCCCCCCACAGGCCCCTGTGTCTTTAATGACAATTTAGAGGCCGAACCAAGCTTTCGTTAACATCTGGATGTGGGACTCGAGAAGGACAAAGATGTATGCTGGCTTCCCGTCCCAATGCCATGCTTCTGACCATAGCGTGCCAGACTGTCAACAGGAGCAAGATATCAACACTTCCACCACACGTAGCGAAGTCTGACTTTGAGCTATCACCCCCGGGCTTTCTCCAGGCACACGGGATCCTCTTTCTAGGTTATCACGGAGTTTGGGATAAGAGGAAGGACATTCCTAGAAGAACACTAGTGTCTAGAAAGGGGGGCAGCGAGGATTCAGTAGTAGAGTTCTCACCTTCCATGTGGGAGACCCAGGTTCAATTCCCGGTCTGTCTACCTCATGTGCAGGCACCACTTGTCTGTCAGGGAAGCTTGCATGCTATTATGATACTGGACCGTTTTCAGCAGTTTCCAGATTAAAATGAAGTAGGAAGAAAGGCCTGGTGATCTTTCTGAAAATCAGTCCATGAAAACCCTACAGATTGCCATAGTCTCATCGAAACTGATCATAGGATGACATACCACAGGTGGGGGCCACCATGTGTGGGGGCCAGCTCGATGCTAGCTAACAACCATGATGATGATGACTTTGAGAAACTGCTGTGGAACCATGTGCTCACTTGAGACACAAAGTTGGGTCCTTATGGGGTCAGGAAGAGGAGTGAGCAAGGAACTAAGGGTGCAAATGCAGGGTGGGTTCCAAGAACACACCTTTTTGCTGGCTGCCTTGCTGCCTGCCCGGTACCCACACTGTCCTGGGTGTGCAGTTGTAACAATCCAGTTTAGCAGAACCTCCTGAGCCTCAAGTCCCTGCCCAACAACACACAGCTTCACACAGCCACAGCTGTTCCCTCCCTCCCTGCCCTGTGGGCCATTCAGTGTTCCAGAGCCTTCTCTCACTAGCTGGTCAGCACAGGACCTGAGGAGGGTCAATCATGCTTTCACTGCTGGTACGATACAGCGCATCCCTGGTGGTCAATGTGGGTGGAGGGAGAAAGCAGTGGCTAGCACTAGGCCTCCGAGGCTGCCCCCTGCGAGATTTCATGCTCTACCACTAAGGCATCCGCCACGCTCGGCCCTAAGACACAGCCAGGGATGGCTGATGGCGGGTGTGCTAGAGAGAGGACATGCCAAGACATCAGTGAGAGCAGGGGGAGGGGCCTGCTGGGGCCTCGGCTCCCTTCTCTTCTGTCTCTGGCAGTGCAGAATGTTCCGGGCTTGGAGCTGGAGCCCAGGCAGGCTCCGTAGCAGTATTTTGCCTGTTGAGCCTCCACCTCACCGCTCCGAGCACCCACCCCACGTGTGCTGCTATACAGGCACTGCAGAGCCTTTCCCGGCTGGTTGTCCTGAGAATGTGCAGTCAGCACAAGTTTAGGAGAATGAGAATTGAGGACAGAGGGTCCCAGTCAGCTGAGGGCCTGTGCTTTCCCCCACTCCTGCCCCCACCCCCACCCCCGTCCCCTCCACCTCAGTAAACAAATGTTGCAGCTGCGTCCCCACCCAGGGCTGGTGGACACCTAGGCCCTATGCCCCAGCACTAGCTCTGCACTGGAGTGACTAAGAGGGGTCGTTTCCCACTGAGTATGGAACGAACGGAACAAGACACTGGCTCCCAGGCAGGCTGCCCCCCCACCCCCATGACCCAGCTGCCGCCTCCTCCAGCCCAACTCCCTCCATCTGCAAAGTAAATACATGCAGAAGTTGTTGACTGTTGCTGCCTCTAATAGAGGGCTGTGGGTGGAGGGGGAAGGAAAAGCTGCTTTAAGGAAAACAGGCTTTTCCAGTGTGGAAGGAGAGTCCCCTGTGGCCACAGCAAGCTCCCCGGAGGGTTTGGTAGGAAGGGGTGCCCATGCACACCCACAGAACAGAGCAGGGGCTGTCAAGAGACTGGCAGTGGCAGGGACAGTGCAAGGGGGTGAGGAGTACAATCACTGGGGTCCCACAGTCCTGGCTGTGCAGCCCCGAGCACCTGCTCACCTTCCCAGGGCCTGGTTCCTCACCTACAGAGTGGGGACTCAGGAAGAGATGCCATAAAGTGCTTTACATGGTGATGCTACGGTATCCTCAGAGCTGGCGTCTGCTCTGAGGGCATTCTAAGGCCCACATTCCCCACTGAGCTCCTTCCACAGGGGACAGTTGAGAGGAGGGTCCCAGGGCGGCCCCTATCTGCTTCTCAGCCCTTTTGGCCGCTTGGGCCCTCTCATTCCTCCCCTGCCTGGCTCCTCTTCCTACCAGCGACGTCTTCTGGGCTCTCGTCCCGTGGAGGGGCAGCCTGTGGCTTTCAGAGCCTGGCATTGCGAGCCAACTGTTTTCCACTCTGCATTTTCTGTGCTTCGAGGACACATATTTGGAGCTTGGCAGGGAGGGCAGTGACTAAGTTTCCCACTAGGGGAAATCAATAGATTGTCCTTTTTGTAATTACTGAAGGTCTAGTGCAAAGAGGGCTCCAGGGGTGAGAGCAACTTCCTGTGAGCCTCAGGACACAGACCGGCTGCCTATGCTCACTGCGGGAAGCAGAAAAAGGGCAGTCAGACCTGGCATGGCTGGGTGGGGCCGTTTGAGTGGATAAATTCATCTCTGCCAAGATGCTGTGGCTCTAGCATCTGGAACCCTCCCCCTCCCCTGGGTCTCCAGAGCCCAGGTTCAGATGAGGACCCAAGCCTGCTAGGGCTAGGCCATGGTGAGGCCCACTCCCCAGCTGAGCAGCAGAGCCTCCCTGATCCCAGCTCCCTTAGGCTGCCGGCTGGGTTCATTCACTTTGCTGATGTGCCTACAGACTTGGTGGCCTCCACCGAGAAGTAGCTGAAGTCTCAAATGATAAGATAGTTGCCACGTCATGAACATCCCTACCAGGGGCTGCTCCCAACCTGGAAGCACCAGCAGAAGCAGAGGGTGACGGTCCCCTTTAGGGCCATTGCTGAGCACAGGTGGGGGTGCAAAGTACCAATCCCCATGCTGGGATGGCTCCTGCGGGCGTCCTCCCTGGTCACTCACAATGAGGATCCTCCATGGCCCCAGCCGGGGCCAGAAGCCACGTGTACATTTGCAATAGAGCCTGGTGGGAACTGAACACTGAACCACATGTGTTCACTCTGCTCCTGAGAGGCTTTCCTGGCCTCAGTCCTGGCCTGGGACACAGCTGGGGCCCTGTAGGCATATGTCCAATGAACAACAAATGAAGATCAAAACAAGAAAGCCTTCATTCCACACTGGGTGGTCTTTACGCTAAAGATTCAAAACTGGTGGTTATGTTCAATGAGCCCACGTGCAAGCACCATTCGTCCTCAGCCAGCTCCAGAGGGCTCACAGGGTCCAGCAAAGGTGACAAAGACCAGACCGAGGGTGTCTAGCACACCCCCAACAACAAGCCAATGCACCCCATGTCCTGCTGGGAGTACAGTATGCTTTTCTCCTGCATCTCTGAGTCGTCCCTGGCCTTGGAGGGCCTTTGTCGGGTGCCCCAGGCCAATGTGTGGAGTGATTACCAAGCCACCAAGAAGCAGCCTTGGTTCATATGTGCCCAGGGCAGTCTCTACTCTCGCCTAGCTCTAGCCCTGCTACCAAACACTCTTTGAGACTAGCCGACCTTTTCTGTCCTTCTCTGACTCTTGGATTTGCCTTCTGAGGCTCACAGTGGTTACCACACAGCACCCTTGTTCTCCCTGGGTCTATCTATTACACACCCCTACCCTGATCCCAGCATTCTCCTTGTGCAGCTCGCTTCCTTGCTACTCTGTCGTCCTCTCTCAGTGGCAACACCTGCCCTGGGCCAGGAACAGAAGAGACAGATAGACTTCAGGGCTCCACTGACATTCTTTGGTGTTCGACAGGGCCTGGCATAAGCAGACCACCCAGTAAGCACCTGAGTGGTTTGGGTGCACCCCTCTGAGTTGGCTGGCCTCCGAGTGCTTCCTGCCAGTATGGCTCTAATTCCAGGAGGAGCTGAATTTGCAAAGAGTGGTCTTTGTACTGGCCTGGCCCTGTGCAAAGGGAATGATGGCAGGAAGGCACGTTCCAGATGAGTGGAGCAGCTTCCAGAAGGAATTCAGGTGGATAGGCTGAGCAGTTTCCTCTGCCACACTTTTTCAGGTAATAAAGAAATCAAAATAGAAAATGTCCCCTTGACTTGCAAATCATTCCAAGCACAGAGCCTGCTAGCATCTGAACAAGAACAAGTGCATTGTTGGTCATGGGCCCTGTCTTTTGGATGTCCTCCAAAGTACAGAGGAGGCAGGTTCTCTGGGACATGGTCTGAGCTCCTAGAGCTATCACAGAAACCCCATAAGTGGGGGGCTTTCATAAACGCAAATGTCTATGTTCATTGTTTAGGAGGCTAGAAGTCCGAATTTAGATTGCTGGCTCTGCGAGGAGGCTTTTTCTCTCTGTGGGTTCTGGGGGCAGGTCTTGTGTCTTTCAGTTTCTGCTCCTGAGTGAGCTTCATGTGGCTTGGCACCCCATCTCTGATTGATTGGTTAATCTCTTTTATTTCTCAAAAGACACATCTTACACTAATCCTGTCTCATTAATGTAACAAATAAATCAATTCCCAAATTGGCATGTTGATGTTGTTGCCTACGAGTTGGTTCCGACCCATAGCGACCCTCTATAGGGTTTTCCAAGGAGCAGCTGGTGAGCTTGAACCGTTGACCTTGCAGTTCAAGCAGCTTTGCAGTCTGGCGCATTAACCCACAGCACCACACCAGGACTCCCAAATTGGCATAGAAGTTAGGATTTATAATATAAATTGGGGTGGTGGTGGTGGAATTCAATCCATCACATGGGTGGCTACAACAAAAGAAATGCACTCACTCACAGTTCTGGAAGCCAGAAGACTGACTGATGTCAAGCTGTCCCCAGGGCCATACTCCCAGGAAGGCTCTAAGGGGGTCCTTCCTTGTCCCTTCCAGCTTCTGGTGGCCCCAGGCATTCTTGGCTTGTGGCAGGCAGCATGGCTCTAGTCTTAGTTTCCATCTCCACATGGGTTTTTCACAGGGTTTTCTACCTTGTGTATGTCTGTGTTTTCTCCTCTTTGTCTCTAATGTGTAACAGAGGAAATGCTGGTACACGTGGGATGACCAGGAGTGGGAGTCGACTTGATGGCAACTGGTCATTGGATTTAGGGTCCTCTCTAATCCAGGAGGGCCTCATGTTGGATTCTTACTCCGACTAAGATCCCCTTCTGAGTTCCGGATGAACACATCTTTTTTGAGGCCCACTGTTAAAATGAGGTCTGAGCTCAAGGCACAGCATGAGCCCAGCTGGTGGTGTAGGCTGTGTCCTCTTGTCTGTCCACCTCATGACCCTCATGGCCCAGTTTCAGGGTGCGAGGCGCATGGGCCATAAAAGTCCCTGAGGGTAAATCAAGCCCATGATAAGAGCAGCTTCAGGGCTATGGCATTAGCCTTCACAAGACAGATGTCCTGCCAGCCACCTCCGAATGGAGGGAAAAGAGCCTGACACTGATGAAGGAGCTTCATGACTATTCCAGTCTGTGACTCACTCCTGTGGGCTGTCAGCAAGGTGCGGGCAGGGACCAGCTTCCTCAGGGATGGCCAAGCCCTTCCAGGAACAAACTGGCACTGCTGCATTCCAGTAACATCTGCATGTCAGCGGTGAAATAATCATCCAGAAATTTAATGTTGGCTAAATAAACAGAAAGAACAGATACCAAGTGTCGTGACGGTAAAGCCACTGCTGTTGGCAGCACATCTTTCTGGGATGTGACCACATGGACCGACGGAGATGTCTCTGCGAGCTCAGGAAGTCCTCCTCACCGCTGCAGAAGCCTGTGGACTTCAGGTTGTCCAGGACACCTGTGCCTGCAACCTGTTCTCTCCTACCTGTACTGCTAGTTTTTGAGCCCATGAGGTCCCAGCTCATGACGAGGACCCTGCATGGTGGCATTCCTTTCCCAGACACTGGGTGGGGTGTGTGGTACTTTAGCCACATTAGCTGACGGAGCTGTGTGGTCACTCGCCCTCCCTGTCCTGTCTTAACTGTGGTCAGGAGAGGCATTGGTATCTCCGCTGCTGGTACCTCTTTGGGAAGGGTCTCAAAAGCCTTGTCTCTTGCTTCCTCTTCAGTCCAAATAACCAAAAGCCTTCTAGTTAGACCATCACGGAAACAGTGCTGCCTCTCTCCTACATAGACAGCCACCAGGCACCATGAACACACACTGAGACCCGTATGTAGTATTCTAGGTGGAAGCACGTCACAACTGATAAAATTAAAAAAATCCATTTCCATTTATATCCTGACCGTTAGTAACTGAAATGGACTGGTTCTGGTCTTTTGAGTCTGACAACACATGGTCAATTCTGCAGGGTCATGAAACAGAAGAAACCGCTTAATGAGAGGGATTGACACAGTGGCTACAACAATGGAATCAAACCTAGCTACAATTGTGAGGATGGCACAGGACTGGGCAGTGCTTACTTCTACTGTGCATGGGGCTACTGTGATGTGGAACCAATTTGTTGGTGCCTAACAATAAGTCCAGTTAATGCCACTATTATTCAAATTTATGCACCAACTACTAAAGCCAGTAAGGATGAAACAGAAG
>NW_006408943.1:55049-59732 GCF_000296735.1 Chrysochloris asiatica | reverse complement strand
ACTGCTGCAGTCTGAAATTGATCAAACATGCAATCAAGATGCATTGATAATTATTGATGATTGGGATGCAAAAGTTGGCAACAAAGAAAAAGGATCAGCAGTTGGAAAACACAACCTTGGTGACAGGAACACTACCAGAGATGGTACGATATAATTCTGCAAAACCATGGACTTAATTCATTAAAAAGACTTCTTTCTAACAGCACAATCGATGTCTATACATATGAGCTTCTCTGGACAGATTACACAGGAATCAAATCAACTGCATCTGTGGAAAGACAGGATGGAGAAGCTCAGTATCATCTGCCTAGACAAAACCAGCGGCAGAGTGTGGAACAGATCAACTGCTTGTGTGCAACTGAGGTTAAGACTGAAGAAAATCAAAGTAAGGCTACAAGAGCCAAAGTACACCCTTGAATACTGTGGTGCAGTGGATGACTTAACATGGCCCTTCTAGTCATCATCTTTGGGACTCCCACACAGTGACTGGGTGGGACCGTGTGAATAAGGTGTATGAACTTGTGATGGTTGAGCTTATGTGTCAGCTTCGCTAGGCCAACGAGCCCCAGAATTTCCTGGTTGTCTTCCATCTATGATCTGATGTAATTATCCTTTACTGTATGTATACTGTAAATCCTGACCCCCTTTGGACTTCGAACCACAAGGTTGTCAGTTCAAACCCACTAGCTGCTCCTCAGAAATCCTATACAAGGGTGCTAGAAGTTGGAACCGACTGGACAACATTTAACAACAGCAATGTGTTAAAGTGTGGTGGCTCCAGATGATAAGCACTGGACTGCAAACTACAAGGTCCACGATTTGAGATGGAGCTTTCTGCTCTTGCAAAGAATTAAACTCTCTGAAAACGTTATACATGGTCGCTATGAGTTGTGTGGTGCTGTAGGATAAACACTGGACTGCAAACCACAAGGTCTCGGCAGTTCAAACCCACCAGCTTGCTCCTTGGAAACCTATACAGTGTCTATGAGTTAGAAGGGACTCATTAGCAGTTAACAACAAAGAGAATTCAGTTGTTTGTTATGTTAATGAGGCAGGGTTAGGGTGGCATATGCTCAATCTATCAGCCTTGCTTGAGTTACACACCTTTTATCTTACAAGAGAAAAAAGGAGACTGGATCAGAAAGAGGGAGACTTGACCACAACCAAGAAAACTTGTGAGACCTGTTGGACCTTGATTCCCTAAGTAGAGAACCCTCAGACCAAGAGATGGAGAGCTGTAAACGCTGGAGACATTGAGATGGTGAGAAGAAAGCAGTAGAGAAACTGGCAGAACCAGAAGACCAGCAGCAAAAGACATGGTGGGCTTTTCGGCCCAAGGATTGAGAACGGAGGGTCTTCAGGTCAAGGCTTACTGGCAGAGTGAGGTGCCTCTGGGCACTTATGGGTGGAGCCCTGTGACATTTGCTGGAGAAGGCCTCAAGCTGGGCCCAGCAGAAGAGGGTAAGAAGAGGCTGTCCTGATCAAAGAACTGTATCCTGAGTCATTTCTGATTATAATCGGTTATTTCCTAGTAAGAACTCCTGGTGTGGTGCTGTAGGCTCAACACTGGACTGTGAAACACAAGGTCAGCTGTTCAAACCCACCAGCTACACCTTGGAAACCCTATATAGGGTTGCTAGGAGTCGGAACCAACTCAATGGCACTTACTACACCACCACCATGTCCTAATAAGCTCCATATTTGTGACTACTGTCTGTGAGTTTTGCAAAGAATGATCAAACCCAGCTGAGAAGGAGAGTGTTGTGGGAGGGATGTCTGTGTCAAATTGCTGAAAAAAAAAAAGTTGGCAAGAGGAGGTATGTCTGACCTTCTTCGCTTCATAGGACCTAGTTTTGGGCTGTTGATGCTGGTAATGAATCTCCTTCCTGTCTTGTGTAGTTAGATGAGGAGGTCTGATGCTGCCGCCATCTTGCCATTTTTAACAAATATATCTTGCCTGAATTTGTTGTTATTAAGTGCCGTCGAGTAGGTTCCAACCCATAGCAACCCTGAACAGGGTTTCCGAGGCTGTAAATCTTTATAGGAGCAGAAAGTTTCATCTTTCTCCCACGGAGCACCTGGTAGTTTCGAACCGCTGACCTTGCGGTTCACAGCCCGATTCATATCCACTACGCTACCAGAGCTCCTTATAAAGAACAGATTTGACACACTAAATACCAATGACTGAAGACAAGAGAGTTATGGGAAGACATTAAGGATATCACATACCAAGAAAGTGAAAGGTCATTAAAAAGACAAGTAAGAAGGATAAGACAAAAATGGATGTTCGAAGAGACTCTGACACTTGCTCTTGAGTGAAGAGAAGCTAAAGGGAACAGAAGTAATGATGAAGCAAAAGATCTGAATAGATTTCCAAGGGGCCTCAAGAAGTCAAACTAACTAAAGTATTCTGATGAAATGCACAACTACCTCAAGTTATAAAACCAAGAGGGAAGAACACAATCTGCATTTCTCAAGAAGAAAGAAATGATGAAAAATTCAGGCCTTGACTTGCATTACTGAAGGATTCTAAGAGCAAAAAATTGAAGGATGTAGGAAGCATCAAAAAAAGATGGAATACACAGACATTGTACCAAAACGAATGGGTCAAAATTCAACCATTTGAGGAGACAATATATGATTGAGAATTGATGTTATTGAATTGAGAAGTCCAAGCCACACTGAAGACATTGGCGAAAAACAAGGCTTCAGGAATTGATGGAATACCAATTGAGATGTTTCAACAAACAGATGCCACATTGGAAGTGTTCACTTGTCTAAGCCAAGAAATTTGGAAAACAGCCAACTAGAAGAGATCCGTACACATGCCTGTTCCAAAGAAATGGGGTCAAATGGAATGTAGAAATTATGGACTAACATCCTGCTGTGGCGCTGTGGGTTAATGCGCCAGACTGCAAAGCCGCCTGAACTGCAAGGTCGGCAGTTCAAGCTCACCAGCTGCTCCTTGGAAACCCTATACAGGGTCGCTATGGGCTGGAATTGACTTGATGACACTTGACAACAACAGCAATCTTTATTAATTTAGAAAAATTTTGTTAAAGATAATTTAAAAATTACTATAGCTGTATAATGGCAGAGAACTGTCAGATAAATCTTGGTTGAAAGCAGAAAATACCAGAAAGATGCTTATTTTTGTTTTATTGACTACATGAATTCATTCAGCTGTGTGGATCATAACAAATTATGGCTAACATTACAAAACGTATTTAATTGTGCTCATGTGAAACCTGTCTATAGCTCAAGAGGCAGTTGTTTGAACTCTTCTATTCTAGGGGATAGTATGTAGCTCAGAACTGGAAAAGCTCCATGTCAGGGTTGTATCCTTTCATTTTACTTATTCAATCTGTATGATGAATAAATAATTTGAATAAATAATCTGGATTGTATGAAGAACATGGTATCAAGATTGGAGGAAGACTCATTAACAAGCTGCAATATGTAGGTGATACAATGTTGCTTATGGAAAATATATACAACTTGAAGCATTTACTAATGAAGGTCAAAGGACCTATATACATCCTTAAATATAGATTATACCTGAACATGAAGAAAAGAAAAATCCTCACAACTGAACCTATAAACAACATCTTTATGATGAATTAAGAAGAAATTGAAGTTGTCAAATGATTTAATTCTACTTAGTTCAATTAACAGTTGTGGAAGTAGTAGACAGTTGTGGAAGTAGTAGTCAAGCAATCAGGTGATGCATTTTATTGGGCAAATCTGTTGCAAAGGCCTCTTCAAGGTTGTAAAAAGTAAAGATGTTGCTTTGACGACTAAGGTGTACCTGACCTAAGCGATGGTCTTTTCAGTGGCCTTATATGCATACAGAAGCAGATCAACGAAAAAGGGAGACAAGAGAAGAATTCATGCATTCAAGCTGTGGTGCTGGCAAAGAATAGAGAACACACCATGGATTGCCAGAAGAATGAAAAAGCAATCTTAAAAGAAATTCACTATGAGAGATTACAAACAAGATGGCGGATCGGGTGGACGTATAGCAGAGAGCTCCGCCAACAACAACACAGAATACCCCCAACCAAGCAGGTTCAGGGGATGGTCCCAGAACTCTGAACCACATATAAAGGAATACTTAGAAGGCTGGAAGGCTCACAGCTGGTGGAATTTGTGGCAGAAGCAAGAAATCTATTGCTTTCTAGTCCAGGGCGCTAAGCTGCTCTAGGAGCCGCCATCTTGGGTGAGACCACGTGGGGAAAGGATCGGAGCAGCCACAGACGCCTGACAGAACCGCTGAGATAAAGGTGTGGCTATTCTTTTCTTTTGGTACCTATTCATTGGCCCCTTGCTGTCTGCGCACCTCCATTATGGTGACTATAGGAGTGCCTGAGCTAGTGGGCACCCCAGCCCCACCCTCGGAGGGTTCTACTACGCATGTGCACAGATCTCCTCGAAATTTAAAGAGACAGTTTCAAATTAAAACCAAACGGCCACAGCCAGCCCCGAACTGTTTCAACTAGAAAAAAGGACTGAATGGGGATTGTGGAGCAGGACAAGCAGACAAAAGAGGAAACAGGCCAAAAATTAAATCCTAAGTTAAGTCAAAATGACCAACAGTGGTATCTTGAAACTTCTCAGGAAGAAGAGTGAAAAGGGAAGCCCATTTCCTGATCACATCTACCTGGAGGCATTCAGAAAGCATAA
>NW_006408943.1:34156-52389 GCF_000296735.1 Chrysochloris asiatica | reverse complement strand
AAAACTCAGTAAGATGCACGAGCACAGATGCAGATGCACAATGGACTCAAATGTACCAATGATCGGGGATGGCACAAGACAGGGCACTATTTTACTCTGTTGCATGGGGGCTGTCATGAGTCCGAAAACCTAACAACCACAATAGCTGACCTTGGTAGAATCCACCGGCAACGAGTAAGTATTGCTCTGAAAGGAGTGTGAGCTGGATGGCTGTATTCCTTGGATCCTCACTGCATCCTGTTTAATCAGGAAAACATCTCTGGTTATTTCCAGTGGTTGCTGACTGAAGCTCTGCATCAAAGATCTCCTGCTACCCTGGCTCTGTGGATGTTTATTAGTTGGATGGCGCTATGATAGTTTAGATCAGGCTTCTGAAAAGATATGTCCCATCCCTAATCCCTGCACCTGTGAGCATGCTCTTCCTTAGAAACAATACCCCTGCAGATGTGCACTCTCCCAGTTTGTGGTACTTTGTTTTACCAGTTCCAGGGACGAACACAGGCCCTTTGAGAACTGGGAGGTGATGCTGGGGATCACCCAGTTTCAAGACTCCTGGCTCTGTGGCCAGATCTCCACTGTTCAGGCAAAGACTGGCCTCCTTTGCTTTCCTGGTGATGTGGCCTGATGTGGCTGTGTAGCTGGAGGCTGGAGGAACCCCTCATTTCCGTGTCTGCCTCTGAGTTCTGAGTCTGGTAAATGCTGGCGGCAGCAGACTGTGTGCACTAGGCCCTCCCCACATATATATTCATTAGGAAACACTGCACTCGCGCAAGAGGCCCTGGGGATGGAGCTAAACATAGGCAGAAGGCTCTAGAAGAGCTGACAGTGGGGGACAAGGGCAGCCACTGAGATCCAGGGGCTCCCCTACACACACCACTCCAAGGTGCTTATAGCTGGGGCTGTGCTCCGAGGGCCCAAAGACCAGGTGCACGCTGTGGTGCACACGTGTAGAGAGCATGTGGGCTCAAGGCCCAGTGAGCATCAACAGGGAGAGCAGCCTGGCCCTCCCTCCCACAATGGCTATTTTCATCAACAGTCGTGGACCCTAGGGCATCTCAGTGAGGAATCCAAGTCATAGATAATCAGCAAGAGGAATCAGCCTGGGATGACAGGACACCCACAGACAACCCTCCCCCCGGCCCCCAGTCCAAACAGGGGCTTGGTCACTGTTCAACTCTTTTAAAGGGGGCTAGTATTTCCCACCACTTTCTACAGCCCCTTCTCAGCTGTGCCCCGAGGGCCATATGCCTCTTGATACCCCAGCACCCTCCCACTTTCCCAAGGAGCTCACCCCTCCCATTGCTCCTCCAGGCACAGCTCAGAGGTTCTGCCCCAAAGGGTCCACCACAGGCTACTCTTCCTATAGACCAACCAGTTCCAGTGGGGAGGATTCAGACAGAGAGCGCCGAGGTCCTCCACCTCCCACAGGCCCTCCCATGTGGTGCTAGTTCTGGGAGATGCATAAACTGGTGGGGGCAGAGTGGAGCACCTTACAGCGTGGAGACAGCTGAAAGGCTTCCATGTGGATGTCTTTCCAGTTAGCCAAGTCCTGGTCCCAGGTCACCCTTCACCAGCCGGTGGCCTTGGTGTGTGACTTCCTTTGCCAGCAGCTAGCTCCTGCCTCGGGCCCTCTGCCTGGATTGCTGGCTTCTTCCTGTCCCAATTTCAGGTCCCAACTCAAAGAAAACCCCCTCAATGAGGCCTTCCTCCAGAGGCTCTTATTTAAAACTACCCGCTTCCCCAGCCAAACTACCACCCCACTTCCAGCTGCTTTCCTCGAGGCCCTCGTCACCACCTAGCATGCCCTGTGTTTACTGTCCTGGCTCCTCTATCAGGGAACACTGTACATAAATAAAAACGGACAGGTACTACCACCAGTACCATTTACAGGTAAGGAAACTGAACAAAGCACATGCCTGAAGTCACACATGGGGTTAGTTTTGGGGCCCCGGTTAAAACATAGGCACCCCAACAGCACACAGAGCTATGAAAGTGGGAGGTGAGGCTTTGGAGTTTCTGAGGGCCTACAGCCACCACTCTTGTCTAGCGGGAGCAGACACTGGGGGTGTAGAGAGAGATATGGCTGATACTGAGCTGACACACGCCTTAGAAGATTCCAGACTGTGCCGAAGGCCATGAATAAAACACCATACAGATGGAAAGGCATTGGGGGCAGGGAGGGCCCTTCTAAGGAGGAAGGTGTTGAGAAACAGTGGGAGGAGCTGGCTCCCTGGGGCTCTAGAGGAAGGATGGAGGTTCAGGCAGAATAGCATGTGCAAAGGTCCTGAGGCAGGAGTGAGCTCAGATCAGACTTTGATCTTAACAAACTCACTAGGCTGCAGTGTGGAATAGGTCATGAGGGGCAGCAGCCAGAGAGGGAGCACTTAAGAGAGGGTCTGGTGGCGTGATGCCAGAAGGAGTGTAATGATAATGGGGTCCACTCAGGAGGGAGTGATGTTGGGGCCTAGATACTGGGTGGAAAGGGAGAGTAAGACACATGAGGGGGAGCAGAGAATTTGGAGAGGAGAGGCAATGAATTGTATTTGAGATGCCTATGGGGACCCTGTGGAAAAGGGGAACTAGTGGGGTCAGGCTGGGTGTCAGGAATTGAGTTGAGGTCAGTGGCCCAGGAGCAGATCCAAGCCCAGGAGACAGGGCAAGAAGGGGCTTGAGTCAGGACCTGTCAGAACCACCGTTAGGAGACTGGGTAGCCAGAGGGTAGACAAAACTGCACCATCTTTGGAAGGGCTTCCATCCCATTCTCCTTACTCCTGCCTTTCAGCCTGCTCAAACCCTCCTATCCTCAAGACTCACATTCTCCACTGCTGCGTGTACCCCTCTCTACCCTGCCAGTCAAGGGCCCACAAGACTACAAACCACTGTCCAGGCAGCTCCTGACCTGTCTGAGCCACGAGGGCTTGAGGCCGGGACCTACCCAGCAGAGAGGAGGTACCCAACCACATGGATGGGAGAATGGAGGGACGGGAACTGCTGGCCGGGGGATGAGAGGCCAGGAAAAGGATCCTGTGGGCAGCTGAGGCTCCTCCTACCACGTGGAGAAATACTCAGCTGGGGCCTGGGAGGAAGGGTTGCTCCCTGGAGAAGGTGCAGGGGTGAGGTGCAGGCTCCGAGGAGTTCTTGCAGATAGGCCCCTAGACTGGGAGGTTGGAGGGCTGTGAGTAGCCAGAACAGGTCGGCCAGGAGGCCACCTTCAGCCCCAAGAAAAAGCAAGTGGAGCCTCATTCCAGCCCATGGGAGGAAATACAGTTTAAATGCACCATGTTGATTTTTATTGCTTTCTGTTCACACTGTCCTCCGAGGGGCTGAGCAACTGCACAATGGGGGTCTGCATGGGGAGCAGATTTGGTGAGAGTGCAGTGAACTTGTGCAAAGGGCTTCAGGAAGAGGGAATCAACCTGGTAGGAGCAGGCAGTCTGGGCCTCCAGCAGGGGCTCTGGCCTCCTCACTGCCCTGCTGGCTCCCCGGGGCTGTATTCCAGAAAGACAGGGATTCTGGTCAAGGAGAATCCAGGACCAGCCTCAATTGGAGAAGGGCCCTTCTTCTCTATTCCCAGCAAGCCTGGTGGCTCCCCAGATAGGGCAGGGGATGACTAAGAGCCTGGTTGAGGTTGGCAGAGAAGCAAGCAGAGGGTCAGCCTGCCAGGTGCTGGGACGCTCCTATGAGGTCGTTATAGGATCACCGTTGCCAGGGACTTTGGGAAGCTTATTATAAAGCCATCACCAGTCTCAGGAAACCCCAAACTGACATTGGTCTCCATTTACTCATTCATTCTTTACCTAGCACATGAAAATTTCTTCCTTTCTGTCTTCCCCAGCTGGATGCCTTCTAGCAGCTGCCAGGTCGTGGGGGTCCTAGCTCCAAGGTCTCTCAACCCCTCCAACTAGGTTAACAGCCCTCCCTGGGGGCCAGGTCCTCTTGGCCTCACACCCTGACTGACCAGTCCTTCTTCAGAATGGAACACTGACTGGGACTGACCTTCAACGGCTCCCCATTGCTCAGCACACAGGCTACAGTCTGTGTCTGGTCCATGGAGTCCTGGAGCCATGGGAAACCTGCCTCCCACCAGCACCTTCCTCATGTCTGCTTTCATGGGCAGGCATGCACACAGTGGGTCCCATGCACTTCACCGGAAGCACCCTCATGGCCTCTGAAGGCCGCTGGAGGCTGTGGGACAGCAGGGTGAGGCTGGAGAAGGCTCAGAGGATTGGAGGTCAGCCATAGGCCTGTGTGGGTGCAGTGTGGGAGGGGAGCAAGGGGAACCAGGGAGGTGGCTATGGTGGCGGGTTATCATCAGGAACCTGGGCCGGGGGAGAAGTGGCCATTGAAGGAAGCACCACCAGGACTGGGTGGGGGCAGGGGTGGTGATGAGCGGGTGGGAAGGGAGCCAAGGAAGGGTCTTGGGATGGGCTGAAAACAGGGGTGGGAATCCTTAACTGCTCGTGGATGCCAACTCGTTGTTTATTGAATTAAAAAAGGCCACCCCTCCCAAGTCTCCTCGAGTCCTCTACACCTAGGCTGCTGTAAAGAGAACAGTGACAAGATGCTTCTCGAAGCCACCAAGAATAGTAGGCTCTGAAACTGCTAACTTTATACCTTAGGTTGTAGAGTCCCTGGGTGCTGGCCAGGATGAGGAAATGGGGGCCGTGCACCTCCATTCCTGTGACAGAGGCATGGATGCTAGTGTTCAGGCTGGGTAGCTGTGAGCCTCTAGGGTCCAAACTGCTAGGAGAAGCTCAGAGAATGTGCACTGGGGCACCAGACACCTGTGTGTGAGGACATGTGATGGGGACTCCTATCCCCTCCTACCCCACCCATACTCAGAGCCAAGAGTGGCTGCCCAAGGCAGGAAGGGCCAAGCCCATATCCCCATTCCTCAGGGTTGTGTCCACGCAGGAGGTAGACCAAGGCTAAGAGAGTCCACTCCTCCAGCTTCCCACTAGGCCCCTGGCAGAGGGATGGAAACCACAGGAGGCGCTATGGTCCAGACCTCACATCACCCTTACACACCAGAGCCAAAGAGTCCAGATCCTTCTTAAGGCATGGAGGCTGCTGGACAGGAGGAGGAGGCCAGAGAAGGCCCAGAGGGCTTGCCCAGGAGTATGACTTTGATCTTCTAGGAAGTGCTTTCTCATCAGCCTAATCCTACAGTTCCTGATCCCAAACCCACAGTGAGAAAGAGCAGCCAAGGCCTCACTACAGCTTACAAGGCCTCCCTTCCTGTGGTCTCTTTGACATGTATTGTAGCCTGAGGCCGCTGGCCAAGGAAGGTCAAAGCCAGACAAGCCCAGTTCTGATCCTCCAGGCAAAGCTACAGGGTATGGGCTCTGTGAACTCAATTTCTCACTGGGGCATGCCCACCCAACCTCATCCCCAACATTCCCCAGAACACCGGCTGGAGTCAACACTCACCAACAGCTGGGGCACAGGCAGTGACCTGCCCTCCTGGCTTAGGGACACGTAGGTGAAGAAGGCACTGGCAGCCCGGTACCGCTGCTGTGAGTTGTCCACCACGGGGTCAGCGTCCACTAGGACCTCGATCTCCATGGACTTGTTGCTCGTGAAGGTCATGCGCCCAGAAATGGTGATGACACACCCTGTAGAGCATGGGGGAGAGTGAAGGTCACATCTGCCCGAAATCTAACAACAGGGCCCCCAAGGGGACAGGTGGGGCAGGGCCAGGGCCAGGAAGTCAGTGTTGTTAATTACAATGAGAAGATGCTTGTTAGGCAGCAGGTAATTTAATATCTACTACGAAATTAAAATGGCAAGTTAGAGTGTTTCATTAGTAGCCTGGGAGCTTTTATCTTTCTAATGAGCAAGAGTTGGTTTTTATCATCTACATCAAGAGCTGAAGGGACTTTGGCAACCATGAGATGGAAACCTCCCATTCTTCCTACCCCAACCCCCAGCAGTGGCAGCATCTGTCTAATGCTTCTAGAGGCACCCTGGCTCCGCCTGAGGCAAGCCTCCAACCTACTAGTGAGCATCTGCCAATCTCAAGGTCAACAGTTCGGAAACCACCAGCTGTTCCTCGGGAGAAGATGATGCTTTCTGCTCCCATAAAGATTTATAGCCTTGGAAACCCTATACAGGGTTTCTATGAGTCAGAACCGACTCTATGGGACACCAGCACCACCAGAACCACCACCAGGTGTGAGATGGAGTCCTGGTGTGGCACTGTAGGATAAGCACTGGCCCCCAAGGTTGGTGGTTCAAATCCACGAGCTGTTTGTTGGAAACGCTATACAGGATCGCTATGAGTCAGAAGCAACTCGATGGCACTTAACAACAGTAGTGAGCTGGCTTTGTCCTTGCTGAGGTGAAGGTGGATCTGCAGTCTGCACTGCCCACCCTTTGAAGGTACCAGTTATACCACCAAGAACTGAGGACAGCTGCCATGTTGCCCTGAGCATTACTAAAAGAGATTCTTCCCATCTGCTGGCTCGCTTCCTACCTCCACCAACATCCCTGATGCTGGCCTGACAGCTGCCTGCCAGGCCATCACATTATCTGTGGTCATTTAGCCACCTCTGGCTCTGTGTGCACGACTACGAGACCCAGAGCAGCTTTTCCACTCTCCTTCCAGGTGGGGTCGGACAGGGCTGTCTCATCAGGATTCCATTCTTGTTGACCCTTTAGGTCATCTCCCTGGTAGAGTCTTGCCCATGGATTAGTGCTCGCCTCTAACAGCTGCCTTTCCAGATGCCACCCAGGACCCTTTCCTTGGTCAACCCCTTGACCAATGTGATCATATTGTCCCAAGATGCTTACCACTTCCTACATGAGCAATTTTCCCCAGAGCACAATGACATCCCTAACGGAAACCCTGGTTGTGGCTGTTTGACCTTGAGCTTCTCTTTCACCCCTACCTACCCATCAAGTCATGGGTTCCCTCCCACCTCCTGGCCTTGGACTCTGACATAATCTGACATAATCCCTCGACGTCACTGAGTTCAGCTTTCTACCTGTAACCTATCTCTCACGGTAACGAACAAGAATCCAATGGAATAAGCAAAGCATTGGGCTGGATGCCGGGTTGGGGGCACCTATTCATGGTTAGAGGTGATACTTTTGTGGACGCCAAGGCAGCACCCGCCCATGGAGGTTTCCAGGTAAAGGGCTGTACCTGGTTGCTGCTGCCTCCCCCTGACAACACGTAGCTCAGAAACTCTTTCCCTGAGTCTGACTACTCACTGAGAGGACCTCTCGGGAGCTCTTCCTCTCTCACTCCCACCTGGGAACTCTGATGTCTAGCTCTACCCAGACAAGACATGTTCAGAGACTTGGGAAGAGAGGCAAGTGGAGGGTAGTGCTGAGACTGTTAGGGGTAGGGGTGAGTGTGCAGGCAGGCTAGAGATAGAAGCAGTTATTCCATGTTATCAAGTTCTATAATGTTCCATGCCATATTCAACCTCATACTTACAGAGCACTTCATGTCGCCTATGGCCATTTCTGGGTGGGAAGGAAGGAGCTGTGTGGTCAGCGGCAAACAAACAGTGCTATATGAGCTGCAAGGGGCGTGAGAGTCATGTCCAAGCGTCCAGCCAATAGTCATCCAACACCACACCCTGGGGAAAGGGCAGGACCCAGGGCCCTCGCTTCCTAGCATAGAAGGGGTCACGTGAGGACCTCTGGCCTCCTTCCCATTCTGGCCCAACCCCAAAAGCCCAGTCAACACCTCTCACTGATGACCATACATAAGACTCGGGAGCCACAGCTAAGAAGCAAGCACAAGTCCTTCCCCCCAAAAGGAAATCAACAAGGACTTTCCTAAGGGTCTAGATGTCTGTTCCACTGAGAGCTATGCCAGGAGTCTCTAAATGTGGCCATTTGTTTGGAAAATGACCTTTTGCAGTCTCCCAGGGGCCTCTGGGCGGTGTAACCGTTGATGCACTTACTCAGCTGCTCAACAAAAGGCTGGAGGTTTGAGTCCACCCAGAAGTGCCTTGAAAGAAAGACCTCAAGAACTCTTCCCCAAAAATCAGCCACTGAAAACCGTATGGATCACAGTTCTACGCTGACGCATATGGGGTCACCCTGAGTTGGAGCAACTCACCTACGAGTTATCTCTCATGGAAAGATTCCTCTCATACCCAAGCAAAAATTACAGCTGGTTGCAGTTCAATCTTTGTGCTAAAAGTCTGAAGGAACGTCTTAACTTCAACCTAAAATGGTTCCACACAATTTAGTCAGTGATTTTTCAGCATCAGACAAAACAACGGGAAAAGAGCAGGCTGGCTTGGAGTGCATACAATTCAACCTCAATCCTATCATAGTCAGGAGCAGTTTTAATTACAAACAGAACCTGAACCGTCTCACCTTTCAGAGAGAGCACCACTATGATTCTAAACAAGCTTGTGTTTTCAGTCTGGCTGGCAGACTGCAGGGACATACTGCAAAGCTCAGAGCTCACCTGGGTGACTGACCGGCTGGAAGTCTGAGGTTTGGATGGTTGGAAAGGCTGTGGTCATGTGCAGGGGAGAACATAAATGTCCAGAGGGCCTCCTCTCTTCCAGACCTCCTCAGGAGGAACCACCCCCTAGTCACACTCCTGTGCTTGGCCCCACGTGGGTGTCTGGGAGGGAAGTGGAGCACAGGCCCCTGGGTTTGTCTCTCTCTCCCCTCAAGGGCCCTGCTAGGGTCCTTCCAGATAATTCCAGCCTTAGTCAGTACCTGTCAGCTTCAACGTGGGAGAAAAGCTCCCCACAAACCCTTCACCCCTGTCCCATCCAGTACCACTGCACGGTCATGGCCTCCTTAGGACCCTGTCTGCCATCAGGTGTGGGGGTGGCCAGATTCCCAGGAATGGGTCTCAGTGTATGGGGATAAACGCTTCAGCCCCATGGTCTCCCCTTTATCCCTGAAGTGCGCCTCTCTACCCTTCTCCTGTTTTGCTGCATTCTCTCTGGGCCCCCAGGGTCTCAGATCCAGCGCCTCTCCTTCAGGGGAGCTGCCGGGAGGTTCCCTCCCAGTTCTTTCCAGAACAATGAGTGTTTCACTCAGAGCACTCTGCTCCATGTGTGCTACAACCTTGCCATCCAGCCCTCTCACCACTGTAGTCTCCACCAGGCCCGGAAGGCCTGCAGCAGAATGAGCCTAGTCTGGTTCAGCACCGTCCCAAGCAGCCCCCACATCCCAAGCAGCCAGGGCTCAAGGGGTTGTGGTTCATGACTTATGCTGGATGGGCCCCAGCATAACCCATCCTAACAGGTACCGTAGCCTCAGATACAGCAACGTGGTTTGTGCCTTCAGGGCTGCCATTGAAGTCCTCTGAGCTGAGCACAGGAAGGCTCCTCTCTGCCCCAGTGGACACTGCACAGATGGGTATCTGGGGTACTCAGGGCAAGAACTGTATTCTGAGTTGATCCTAATCTTGAATTGTACCCTGTAGCTTCCCTCACAAACCTCATAACTGGGAGGACAGTCTGAGTTCTGTGTGGCCACTGCAAACACTGACCAGAGCCCACAGACAAGTAGAGAGTGCTGTGGGAGGAAGGGCACAAAGGCTGGGAGAGGGGAGGTAGGTCTGACCTCCACTTGGGGCTGATGTTGACGCTGACTCTCATCTCTCCTCTGGGTGAAGTTAGGGGAGTTCTAGCGCCAGCCTTTTATAACATGGAGCTGCTCCTGGGAAGAGGTGGGGGTGGAAATGAGTGGGGCGGGACCTCAGAGTGCTGTCTGCCTTGGAATTTACCTGAAGAATGGGCCCATGTGCAGGCAGATGAGCAAGACTAACAGAAACACAAACCAGGCTGTGCCCCATTTGGAGTTTGACTCCACTAATTCTGAGAGCCCCTCAACAGCATTTTCAAGCTACTTCAGAAAGTTGGAAGTTTCATACACAACTCTCCAAGGAGTGTGCCGGACAACAGCTGTGATTTGAACCACCACCCTTGCAGTTAGCAGTCCAATGCTTATCCTACAGCGCCACAGAACTCCATAATAAATATTGTTGTTGTTAAGTGCCGTAGACTCAGTTCTGACTCATAGTGATCCTGTACAGGATTTCCGTGAAGTGGCTGGTAGATTTGAACTGTCAACCTTGTGGTTCAAACTGACTTTGCAGTCCAGTACTTTACCCTACAGCAACACACCAGGACTCTGTTGTGTTGTTGTTAAGTGCTGTCCAGTCGGTTCCAGCTCACAGCGACCCTGTATAGGGTTTCCAAGGAATGGCTGGTGACCTTGCAGTCCAGTGCATTAACCCGCAGCACTACTCCAGGAGCCCCCATGATAAATACTATAGTTTAATAGGAGTCATGGTGTGGCACTGTAGGATAAGCACTGAATGGCAAACCACAAGGTTGACGGTTCAAATCCACCAGCCATTCCCTGGAAACCCTATACAGGGTTGTTATGAGTCTGAATCAACCTGACAGCACGTAACAACAACAACAGCGTTGTTAAATATGGAAGAAGGACTAGGTAGTGACCTTTAAAAATCAGCCACTGAAAACACTATGGAGTACAACAATCCGGGGGTTGCCATGAGTCGAGGCGCTGACTTGGTGGCAGCTAACAACACCATGGTTAATATACCAAGAGCTCGCAGTGAGCTGAGCTGGTTTTTGGTTTTTTGTTTTTCAGTAACAGCTGAGCCCGAGTGGAAAGGTGACATGTGAACCCTGGCGGTACCCAGTCCGACTCCCCGGTAGATGGGCATCTCTCTTGGGTCAGCAGTGGCCAGAATCCAGCCAGATGCCAGGGATTTTGAAAAGAAAACAGAATAATAAAAATGAGCTGTTACCAGGCCGAGGGCATGCCAAGTGTTTTGAAGTGTAAGAACCACTCAGTGCTTATGCGCCACAAAGAACCGTGGCAATGAACTTCCTTAGGAAAAGCTGGGAAGCAGCAAGCTAACTTTGGTATTCTTTACATAATCTATCCCTAAACCTTTTCTAGAATTATTCCTCATCCTTCACTGCAACAGCTCCTAATCTGGGGACTCTATTCTCCACAAGAAAGCTTTATTTTTAGCCTTCCCAAACGATTCCACGGAAGGTAACTATTTCCCCCCTTGAACTTTTCTTTGTGGTTGGTTGCTTTGGCATTTTAACTTTTCACCGAAAATATAAAATCAGAAATGAAGCAAGTGACCCAAAAGACTTAAGTTTCCATTTTGAAGTGACATTGATCTGCTTGTTCTAGATGGCGCCAACTTGCCCATCATGTCATGTAAACATTTGGTGGGATTCCACCCACCATACTTATTTTGTGGTCCTCACCATACCCCAGGAGTTTGGGCCAAAAAGCCCCACGAGGCAGGTGGTCACCAGAGTCATTTTCCATTTTGCAATGTGCCCTGGGGACAGGACTATGGGCCATAGCGTCCGTGATCCTGAGGTTGGACCCCATCCAGCTTCACAGATGAAGTGTTCCTTCCTTGGTCTCACCTTGGAGGCAAACACCTGCCAGATCCACATGTGCTCAGCCTGCATGATTGGCATACAGTTGTATGTGTGTGTGTGTGTGTGTGTGTATATGGGATGGGGGGTGGGCAGGCTCCTGTCAGGCGAGGGGCTTAGGCTGATTCTGGTGTGTCCCGGGCAGCCATCAACCTTTGTGATCATAGGCCTTTCCAGGACAGACTGTGATAACGATGACAGAACACGTGTGTGTGTGTGTGTGTTGAGGCAGATGGTCCTCTGTGGTTCAGGATTATAAAAAGCAAATATGCCAACAGGGGCAACCAAAGACAGCTGCTTCAGTGGCAAGTTGTGAGGCATTTCCCACCCATGCAAACTGGGGGCTGTTTTTAAAGTGTGGGTCTAGGGAGCCTACACTCTCCATGGTTAACTTCTGGGCAGGTGCCTCACCTGAGTGGCAGGTGAGGGTGTGGCTGCTTCTTCCATGTTCATAGGCCTTACAAGACAGGAACCGAATGTGGGCAGAAGCAGCTTGGGGGCCCAGAAGGAAGCTTCACCAGCTTCAAAATTTAAGGCAAGAATGAGCTCATGTTTGCAAGAGTCAAGCTTTAAGAAGAGGTGACATTCTACAGTGACGGAGACCGCTGCAGCATGTGAGCCTGGGGGACCCAACTGGGCTCCACCTTCTGCTTGGAAGCCGGTCTTCACCTACCACTGGCACACCTTCATGTCAGCGCTGAAGCGAAGGTGGTGGGAAAAGGCCAGCAGCCAATGAGACCACCACAAGCATGAAAAGAGGGGGCCTCAGCTGAGTCACCCCAGGAAGTCAGCACAAAACAGCTGAGTACAGGACGTCCACCCCAACCCTGAAATGTGAGATGCCAGAGCCTGAAGGGCCTCCTGACCATTACCCTGATCGGCCTCTCTGAGGGAGAAGGTCAGAGGCCTCTGCCCCAGATTTTGAGGACAAAATCTGACAATCCTGTGTGTGACAGGAGCAGAGCGGGGCACCTCAGCCCAAACCCTATCAAGGGACTCTCTTCAATAGAGCACAATGTGGGGAGAAGTGACCTCCTGCTAGAAAACAACAAGCAAGGTGTGACAGCATCTAAGGCCCCGGAGAACACGCTCACAGAAAGAGGTCAGGCTCCACCACGATTATTTTCATTTGGCCCAAATTCCTTTATGTACAAAACATCACGTTGTCTGAGAAAATAGAAACACACTCCACTCCCAGAGAGAAGCTGGTTTCCCCAAGGAGTTCCCAGGCCTGGACTGAGCAGACTCAGGACACAAGTGTGGTGGTCACCGCAGAAATTGGGGCACAGGTAGACCACCCAGGCCAGCCCCTTAGTAGAGCTGGATATAGAAGCCCACCCAGCCTGTTTCTGCCCCTCAATGCCTGGAGGAAAGCAATTCACAAGTGGAATGTCCTGCCAGAAATCATTGTTCCCAAAAAGAAGACCCTTCATTTGTGTTTTAGGTGAACTTTTTTAGTATATCTCTGGATGGAGCAAAGAGTTAAGTGTTCAGCTACTAACTGACAAGTTGGAGGTTTGAGTTTACCAAGAGCTGCCTCGGAAGAAAGACCTGGTAATCTACTTTCAAAAATATCCACCTATTCTGACACACACGGGGTGACGAGGAGTCAGAGTCAGAGTCAACTAAACAAGGACTGTGGTTTTTGTTTTTTTATCTTTTAGAAAGGAAATAATGTTTTTTGTCAAAAGCAGTTCTTCATACAAGTTGTCCCTGTTCATTTTCCAGGTTCCTAAATGAATCTCCAGAAAAAAATACTCTGATGAGAGCTGTTAATTCCCCTTCAAAATTGATCATTCCTAATGGCGGGGAACCAATGGTAGCATGTTCTTAAACTTTCTCTTAGAGATGCATCTGGCCAGATAAGTAAGTGAGGTGCAGTCTGGAAAGGGTTTTTGTACTGATGGCTTCCTTACTTCTAACTTCTGGTTCTTTAGTCTTTGGGCATCTCTCAGAAAGGAGACGCATGTCCGCAGACTGGGCCGGCATGAAGGTGATTGTCTGAATACCTAAAAAACGGCGCTTCTTTCTTTAGTGGCTCTCAAAGGGCACTCGGGGAGCAATGGGGGTCCACAGAGCTAGTTATGAGGAATGTAAGTGTTTTAACTGATGAATTTGGAATTTGTATATAACAATATAGCCCTGCTGTTATTAAGTGCTGTCTAGTCAGTTCCGACTCATAGCTATCCTATGTACGGTTTCCGAGATTACAAATCTTTATGGGAGCACAAAGCCTCATCTTTCTCCTGAGGAGTGGCTGCTGGGATCGAACTCCAACTTTGTGGTTAGGAGTCCAGTGCTTACCCTACAGCACTCGATATAGCCCTAGTCATGGTCATGACAAACTATCAGGTATAAATTCCAGAAAAAGAGACATCAAATCAGGGTACAAGAAGAATCTTCTCTTGCACAAGGGAAGACTACTGCCATGCTCAACATCCACATACATCAGCAATCAAGACAGACAGAGTGGGAGCTAAGGTCAGACTAGGCCCACTTGCTTTAGGTAAATTCTAACGGGACGTGTAGATTACAATTGTGGCAAACATCTACCAGGTTAGGAGGGATTCTGCAAAGCTGAGGGGCAACGCCATCCGTGGTCCTTATCCTCATCCTACAAACATGCCAAATCCAAGCAGGTGAACCTAAGCTGCTCTCAGAGTGGAGGCACCCTCCAGAGTCCAATGTCAGGACACTTCTGTCCCAGCACATGGGCATTCAACTGCCACGTGGGTTCTATCCAGGGAGCCACTTTGGAAGAGGGCACCACCCTGCTCAGATAGTG
Source organism: Chrysochloris asiatica (assembly GCF_000296735.1). Classification (NCBI taxonomy): domain Eukaryota; kingdom Metazoa; phylum Chordata; class Mammalia; order Afrosoricida; family Chrysochloridae; genus Chrysochloris; species Chrysochloris asiatica. Next base: position 38,178 of record NW_006408943.1, on the reverse strand, counting down.
CCTTATGAGGTCTGGGTGAGGCTCCTTTGACATGGGCTCCTGGCAGAAAGGGGGCACAAACAGGAGAGTGAAGCTTTGCTGTTGTTGGGTGCCGTAAAGTCGGTTTTGACTCACAGGGACATTGAGCACAATAGAACGAAACACTGCCCAGTTCTGCATCATTCTCACAATTGTCACATTTGAGGCTCCATGTACACAAAATGTGCTGCCTGGAGAATGGGTCACGGGTGGACAGGACCTTCACAGGACTTTGTTTATAGGACGTTTTAGGAGATGAACTTGTGCTGGTCTTTAATAGGACACAGGCCCCTGTCATATCTGAGTTACAGATTTTACCAGAATGAAAAATTAAAGCATCCAACAGTCTCATAGATGTACCAGCAAGGAAGAGGCAGAGCACTCGGGCTGCCTCTTCTGGAGGCAAACAGACAGACAGCAGAGCCCAGGTGATATTGAGTGGTAACCAACAGACAAACACCAGGGCCCACGGATGCTGGGGAAAATAAAGCCAGCTGGTGCAAGGGACACGAGCAGCAAAACAGTCACTCCCTCCCTCACCTTTGGTCAAAAGGGCTCTATTACCTTTTCTGATCTTGTCGTGGAAATTAATGGCATCCACTGAGGCTGTGACGATGTTGGTCTTGCAGTGGCGGGCAGCCACGATCCCGGCCACCTCGTCCATGAGCTTCATGGTGACACCTGCACAGAAGAGGAGCATGTGGTGTGTTAGACATGGAGGAAGGTGTTGTGGATTGAACTGTACCCACAGTGAGGTATGCTGAAGTCCTAAGCCCTGTACTTATGAAGGTGATCTTGTTTGGAAACAGGGTCTTTGAAGATGGATCAGTTAGGCTAACATTAGGAGTGGTACATCCTAATCCTGTATCAGTGGCTTCCTACCAAAAGAGAAGAAAAACAGACACAGGGAGACACAGGAAGATGTACCAGCAGCTGCAAGTCAGGGAACACCTGGAGTTGCGATAAGCCAGGAGGGAGGCATGGGGTAGTTTCTCTCGAGTCACAAAGGGAACCGACGCAGCTGGTTTCACAATGAATTTCTGTTCTTATTAGACTCCCGCTTTTTGGTACTTTGTAACAGAAACTAGGAAACCAATCCAGAAGGCGAGACTATTTCAGATTCTGGGACAATTCCTGCCCTCTAACTACAACACCGGAGTCCTGGTATGGCGCCATGGGTTAATGTGCCAGACTGCAAAGCTGTTCGAACTGCAAGGTCGGTGGTTCAAGCTCAGCAGCTGCTCCTCGGAAATCCTGTATAGGGTCACTATGGGTAGGATCCGACTCGACGGCACTTAACAACAGCAACCACCGCAGCGCCACCACTTGTCTGTCAGTTTTTTATACTGTGGGGGCTTGTGTGTTGCTGTGACACTGGAAGCTATACACACACACACACACACATATATATAAAACCAGTAGGGTCACCCACAGTGAACAAGTTTCAACAGAGCTTTCACACTAAAACAGACTAAGAATAAGGAGAGGCGGATTACATCTGAATGTTTAGCAACTGAAAACCTTATGAATAGCAGGAAAAAACTGTCAGATATAGTGCCCCGAAGTGAAAACCTTATGAACACACCAGGATATTGTCAGATACAGTGCCAGAAGATGGACCACTCAGGTTAGAAGGCACTCAAAATACAACTGCGGATGAGCTGCCTCCTCAAAGTAAAGTGGACTGTGATGACATAAACAGAGTAAAGCTTTCAGGACCTTCATTTGCTGATTGGGCACAACTCAAAATGAGGAGAAATAGGTGTAAACATCCATTAATAATCAGAACACTGTATTTTTGAAGTATTTTGGAAGCTGTCAAAAAATGAAATGGAACACACCCATATTAACATCCTAAGCGTTATTGAGCCTAGGCAGGCTTGCTGTGCGTCAGAACCTACTCCATGGCACACCACCACTATCACCACCACCACCATCAGTGAGATGAAATGGACTTGTATTGACCATTTTGAGTCTGACAATCATATAATTTACTATGCTGGAAACAACAAATTTATGAGGAATGGTACAGCATTCATCATCAAAAATATATTTCAAGATCTATCTTGAAGTACAATGCTGTCTGTGAAAGGATAATATCCATAAGTCTACAGGGAAGACAAATTAATACCATTCATATTCAAATATACACAGGAACATTAAAGCAAGTGATGATGAAATTGAAGAATACTACCAACGTCTTCAGTCTGAAATTGTCAAATATGCAATCAATATGTATTGATAGTTACTGGTGATTGGAATGTGAAAGTTGGAAACAGGAAAGATCAGTAGTCGAACAATATGGCATTGGTGATAGAAATAATGCTAGAGATTGCTCTATAGAATTTTGTAAGACCAATGACTTATTTATTGCAATTAAAAAAAAAATAACATAAAAGACAACTTTACACACAAGCAGAAGGCGGGACCCTATCCAGAGAAGTGACACCAGAGATGGAGGCAGAGATGAGGACATAGAGAGAGGGAGCAGCTGAGGACCCTGGACTCAAGGACAAAGAGGGACTGGGTATTGGCAGTCAAGAAGCAGGCTTGCAGAATGTGCTCTTTGATTGTTTAAATAATTATATTTTCCTGAGCACTTCTGTGTACCTCCAAGTCCACCCCACCCCCCAAAAATAAACCAAAGGGAATGGAAGCAAATACTGTGAAATGATGATGCATGGAGGAGATTGTAATCATTGCAATGAAATGGTGTCAAGCCAATGTTCTCCCATGTAAACTATTACTCACTTTACAATAAAAACTTAAAACAAAACAAAAAGACAACTTTACAAATGGACCTCACCAGATGGCATACACAGAAATCAAACTGACTCCATCTGTGGAAAGAAATGGTAGAAAAGCTCCATATCATCAGTCAACACAAGGCCAGGGGCAGATTGTGGAATAGACCATCAATTGTTCATATGCAAATTCAGATTGAAACTGAAGAAAATGAAAACAAGTCCACAAGAACACAAATATGATCTTGTACATATCCCACCTGAATTTAGAGATCATCTGAAGAACAGATTTGATGCATTAGACACTAAAGATAGAAGACCAGAAGAGTTGTAGGATGACATCAATCATATCACACAGGAAGAAAGCAAAAAATCATTAGGAAGATAAGAAAGAAAGAAAAGACAATGGTTGTCAGAAGAGAGTCTGAAACATGCTCTCCATCTACGCTAAGAAATTTGGAAGATAGCTACCTAGCCAAGCATTGGAAGCGATCCATATTTGTGCCCTTTCCAAAAAGAGGCGATTCAATGGAATACGGAAATCATTGAACAATATCATTAATATCACATGCAAAGGAAATTTTGCTGAAGATAATTTTTTAAAATGGCTACAATAGTACACTGACAAGGATCTGCCAGAGTTTCAAGCCAGATTCAGATGAGGAGGTAGAACAAGTGAGATCATTGCTGCCTTCAGATGGATCTTGGCTAAAAGCAAAGGATATCAGAAATATGTTTTGTTGTTGTTGTTGTCAGGTGCCATCGAGTCAGAACCGACTCATAGCGACCCCAGAAAGAAACAGTGTCCGGTTCTGGGCCAACCTCACTACTGCTGCCACACTGGATGCCATCAATGATGCCACCTGGCCAATCCATCTTGTTGGGGATCTTCCTCTTTTTCTCCGACCCTCCATCTTACCAAGCATGATATCCTTCTCGAGTGACTGGTTCCCTCCTGACAATATGTCCGAAGTATGAGAGACGAAGTTTGGCCATCATGGCCTCTAAGGAGCACTCTGGCTGCACTTCTTCCCAAACAGATCTATTGGTTCTTTTGGCAGCCCACGGCACTTTAAGTATTCTCCTCCAACACCACAATTCAAAGGCATCAATTCTACGATCTTCCTTATTCACTGTCCAGCTTTCGCATCCATATAAGGTTATTGAAAATAGCATGGATTGGGTCAGGCGCACCTTAGCCCTCAAGCTGACATCTCTGCTCTTCAACACTTTAAAAAGTTCCTGTGCAGCAGATTTGCC
>NW_006408943.1:0-15577 GCF_000296735.1 Chrysochloris asiatica | reverse complement strand
TCTCCCAAACACAGAAGGAGCAGTGGGGAGGAGTTACAGCAAGGTAGGTTTTCAGGGCCACTCATCTGTCAGTTTGTTGTACTGTGGTGACTTGAATCTTACTTACTATGATGCTGGAAGCTAATGACACTGCTATTTCAAATACCAACAAGCCCACCCACGGTGGACCAGTTTCAGCAGAGCTTTCACACAAAAAAAGACCAGGTAAAATACTTTCCCAAATCAGCCAACAAAAGCCATAGGGATTCCAACAGAACATCGTTCAACAGTGTGCTGGGACATAAGTCATAGGTTGAAAGGCACTCAAAATACACAGCTTTGTGAAGACAGTGGAGGACCGGGCAATGCTTCATTGTGTTTTACATGGGGTTACCATGAACTGGAGCTGAGTCAATGACATGGAACAACAATAAGGTAGTTAAACCAAAAGAGCTACCCTAAAAGTAAGCTTTTGGCCTCATAAAGGTGAATGTTTAAACCAAAGCTGTGTGCTCTGAGGCAGCTGGAAGCAAGAACCTCAGTCCCGAAAGGCAGATCTCTCCTTATGGATGTAGGAGCTCAAAATACCAGCTGAAAGGGAAGAAGTCTTCATCCTACTCCCTCTATATGCAGGAGTGATAGGGATGGGCAACTGAGACATCGGCTACCTAAAATAGGGGTGCTATAAAGGCACAAAAGGAGTTCTGGTAGCGTAGTGGTTACAAATTGGGCTGTGAACCTTAAGGCCAGCACTTCGAAACTACCAGCCACTCTGCAGGAGAAAGATGAGGCATTCTGCTCCTGTAAAGATTTACAGCCTCAGAAATCCTGTACTGGGTAGCTATGGGTTGGAACCGACTCGACAGCACTTAACAATAACATAAAGGCACAAAGTGACTGGCTTACATGTTTTCAAGAGGGAATTTAGCTGAAGAGTGTGTGGGAGAAGGTTGAATCCCCACTGAATAGTTTTCATGTTGTCTAGATGGGTCTGGTGAAAGGAGATGGGGATAAGATTCTTATGATTCAATAGTAACTGTTATCATGACTAATTGTGACTGTCTCAACTGTGAAAGGTCGACGTTTTGAAACATAAAGGGGGGAGTAGTTCATCTTACAGTCCAGGAACAGAGGACTCTAGGATCACCAAGGGAGAAGAGCATGAGTGGAATGTGGGACCCTATTCAGAGAATCAGTGACAATAGAGATCGAGGCAGAGATGAGGACATGGAGAGAGAGAGCAACTGAGGACTCTAGACTCATGGGAAGAGAGGGACTGAGTGCTGGTGGCCAGGAGGCAGGTTTGCAGAATGTGTCCTTTGTTTGTTTAAATGATTATACATTCCTGAGTGTTTTGGTGTACATCCCCCCACCCCTACCCCCACAAAAAAAGAGGGAAGAGAAGCAAACACTATTGAATGACGATGCACAGAGGGGATTGTAATCATTGCAATGAAACAATGAATGTAAAACAGATGTTCTTCCATGTAAACTATCACTCACTCAATTCACAAGAAAAACTTTAAAACAAAAAGGCAGACCTCATCAGACCCCTGTGCAAGGCTTCTTCCACCTGCAGACTTCCAGGAAAACAAAAGATGGCTGTGGTCCTTTGGGGTCCTATGTTGACTTAGAGGGATTTTATCAGAAATGAACAAAACCAAACCAGCTGCCACTGAGTCAGCTCTGGCTCACAGTGATCTCATGTGTGTCAGAGGGGAACTGTGCTCCAGAGGATTTTCAAGGACTGGTTTTTCTGAAGCAGATCACCAAGCCTTTCTTTTGAGGTGCCTCTGGGTGGATTTGAACTGCCAATCTTTCAGTGAGCTGCTGAGCTTTTAAACATCTGTGCCACTCTGGATTTGAAAGAAACCCAGAAATATAATGGCAACTGATTACAAGCTATCTCCTCTGGATCTTGGGGAGGTTGGGAGGACCACTGCCAGAGTTGAGCCCTGCTTGTCGTCTGTTACTAAGGAGAATTGTGAGATCAAATGGTCTATCCAGGAGCAAGGTAATTAACAGTCCACATGCTTTCATCTCACTGTGACATGTTTCTGGAGCCCTGGTGGTGCAGCGGTTCAATGCATGGCTATGCATAGGCGGGTCGGCAGCTTGAACCCCCCAGCCACTCCGGCTGGAGAAAGATGTGGCTGCCTGCTCTCATAAAGACTCACAGCCTTGGAAACCCAGTAGGGGCAGTTCTACCCTGTCTTCTAGGGTCACTAGGAGTGGTAATTGACTTGACAGCAAAGGCTTTTGCTTTTGCTTGGTAACATAACTGATGTGTAGGGATTGTTACCACAAAACACCCACGTCTATGACCATAGGCACAAAGTATTACAATCAATGTATCCATCCAGAAAATGACATATTGTGAGAAAACAAGAAATAGTCCTGCCTACGTGTGCCTGTCTCTTCTGCTCTCTTTGCCCAACTGGCACCCTGTTGTACCACAGGAAGCCTCTTCAGCACGGACGCTACCACTTTACCCTTTAATTAAAAATACCAAGTAATCAAGTTTTCTTTAAATAAATAAATAAATAAAATGCCTCTTTCAAGGTTTCCACTGGAAAGTCTCATCAATTTTCCCCCGTTTTAGGTACAATAGGTGCTGCCAACTCAGAGGAAAGAACTTCGGTAAATTATAGTCTTTCATGTGCTGCTCTTAATACCCAAGATTTGCGATTTTAAAGATGACAACAAAATTGCAGGATCGACTGTCCTTGGATATTGCATTCGTTTTAGGAATCATGGTAAGGAGACGAACCTGTCTGCCTGGCCTCTAATGCATAGATAAACATTGGGTACCAGAGACATTTCTGAAAGTAACATTTAACTGCTTACAGGTTTTTGTTTTTTCCATTTTTACCCCCAGTATTGACAACATGTTGACTGGTTTAAAAATAGATGTTTAATTTTATTTCTCAAGGGCCTGGCTGGGTCATGTGTCTCTACAAACCTGAAGCAGCAGTGAACAGCTCAGAGGCCTGGGTGCCGCTGACTGCGTTGTGGGTGGTAGTTTGAGATGCCCCCATTTCTATATTTAATCCCAACTGACGGAGTGTGGGTGCCAGCCTGCTATATTAAGAAAAATGGTAGTAACTTCATCTTATTTTAATATTCCACCCTTTGGTAATTACATGGGGTTATTATAAAATCTAGTTGAGCAAAAGGCTCCAGAAACAGCCCAATGTCTTCCATCCAGGATTTAGAACAATGCACCTGAAGAGCACGTTTATGAGGTGGGACCAAGGACAGAGTAGTATTAATTACAGCAATGCTGTTGTTGTTAGCTGTTGTCAAGTGGATTCCAATTCAAGGGCAACTCACACACAATAGAAGGAAATGCTGCCTGGCTGCCTGTCATCCTCATCATCACCAGCACGTCTGAGCTCATCATGTGAGCCAGTCCATCCAACTGAGGGTCTCCCTAGCCTTCTCTGGCCCTCTGCTTCACCAAACATAATGAACAAACACCTTTGTAGTGACATGTCCAAAGCAAATAAGCTGGACAATGATCTGCTGTGCTCCATAGAGCTTTCACTGGCTAATTTTTGTAAGAAAATCACCAGGCCTTTCTTCTGAGTTTGGAAGCCTTGCTGAAACTTGTCCACCAGAGGTGAATCTTCTGGAATTTAAAATGTCAGTGGTATAGTTTCCAGTACAACACACTGACAGATGGGTGGTCTATCTTGGGGCAATTAGTGTGCTCGGTCACGAATCAAAAGGTCGGCAGTTTCAGCAGAGCTTCCAGACTAAGATAGAGTAGGAAGAAAGGCCTGGGGATCTACTTCTGAAAATCAGCTCATGAAAACCGTACGCAGCATAACGCTCTGACGCTTAGACCATCATGGGGATGCCATAGGACTGGGCAGCATTGCCTGCTGCTGTCACCTGAGTTAGGGCCGAATAGATAGCAGACAACAACGACATCTATTCTTCAGGATAAGCAGGGAAACTATGACTAGACACCATCTGCCACGTGGGATGAACTCAGTACCAAAGAGGAAGCAAAAGCTAACTAATATGGCATGCCCAAAATAGCCCCAATCCTTCATAGGGAAGGACATTCTCCTGGTGTATGGCTGCCTGGGTATTCTAATGTAAAATGTTTTGCATTTTTGGAACTGGTTCTGTGCCACATGGTCTCAGGGGAAGGATAAACTGGCCAGCATGGACCCAGGCCCACACAGAGACAGCTGAGAGGAGGACTCAGTGTGGGTAGGTAAAGAGTGCTGAGAGCAGGTCCTAGACAGTGCCCTCGTATCAGTCAAGGAGCGGCAGAAAGGAGGGGAGCTCTCGGCCAGTCCACAGCCTCCCTGTACCACAGCATCCCAGCCTCCCTGCAGGGCTGTCTGGGTACACACAGAGCTGTCCTTCAGAGCTTGTTCTGGGAATGAATCTTTCTAAAACAGATTCTTGGAAAGTGAGAACTGGAAGAAGCTTAGATAACACCTAGTGCAACACTCACTTGATAATGAAGAAATCGATGCCCGACACCAGTGTGTGTACTTATCTCCCAGCCCCATTGGACCACACATTCCTCAAAGGAAGGAAGCAAGGTGCCTAACTTGTCTCTTCTCCACACACCTCCCCTCAACCAAGGGTTCAGCTTATGGCCTCTCATACACGGGGGGCTCCAGCCAAATGAGGCCACACCACCGGAAAAGGCACCTGTGTCCTAGCTGTGTTCTGCTGTGAAAACTCCTCTGGCTAATGCAAACTATTTTCCTCACCATCCAGAAAAGAGCAAGGGTACCCCATCTTGGGCCCTGCTCCCTCCACCATTGTTCCCACCTGCCCCATGGGGCTGTCCACCTGCTGATTCTCCTATGCCTCTTCCTTGGCCCAGGGACCCGGATCAGCAGTGCTGTCTTCTTAGCTGCTGGGCATTCATGTGGGTGATTTTTCAGGCAGGGTCTAGGCCAGGCACACGTCCTGACACCAGAAAGCCCTTGGTGGCACTCAATGAGCCAGGAGTGACCATCATGCATTCATTGCAGGAGGTATTGGGCCTGGCATGCTGTGTAATGGCATCAGGGGCTCCTAGGAGTGTGGCTGACCACACAAACTTGCCCCTCATGGCTCTGGGGGCAAGGTCCAAACAAATGTCTTTCCTATTCATTCATTCAGCACACTGATGGCCACTCTGCACCAGGCCGTTTTCCAACTCGTTTGAAGAAACATAAAGGCCCAGAATACACATCTGCATCCTGGCTACGTAGTTTCCAAAATAGCCACACTCGTCCCATCAATGGCCAACAACTGTGGTCACCTTATTGTACACTCATCCACTTCCAACAGCCACTGAGTGCCAAGGAAGTGCCAGGTCTGCAGCTGAGCTCACGGCAGACCAGGCCCCTGTCCTGGGTGGCAAAGGCAGGTACAACTGCAGTTCAGAGGCTCAGTGAGCCAGAGGTTCAAGTGCCAGCGATGGTGACAGGCAGCCTGGCTGTGTCCCTTGAATAAGGAGGCCCAGGAGCAAGGCCACACCAGTGACAGAGATGTCCAGCTGGCAACCTGATCCAAAGACTACAGTCTCAGACATTGGTGCCATGTGTCCCACCAAGGACACACCTGAGGGTGCGTCCTGGCAAAACCAAACCAAACCCGCACAAATAGAATGCGGGACCTTATCCAGAGAAGCAGCAGCGCCAGAGATGGAGGCAAAGCTGGGGGCATGGAGATGGGGAGCGGCTGAGGACTCTAGATTCATCAACTAAGAAGAGAGGGACTAAGAGCTGGTGGCCAGGAGCAGACTTGCAGAATGTGCCCTTTGGAGATGTAAATTATTATATATGCCTGAGTGGGTTTTTTTGTTTGTGTGTTTTTTAAAAAAAGCCAAAGTGGATAGAGAGAAATACTTTCAACTGATGTTATATGGAAGGGATTATACTCAATGTAATGAAACAAGTTATATGAATTGTTGAATGTGAAACTGATGATGTGCCCTTTAAACTTTCACTCAATCCACAATAAAAACCTTAAATTAAAAAATATATATACAAAAAAACAAAAAAAACAAAAAAACCAGACTTAGGGCTCCCCCTGTGAATTTTAGCCTTCCACAAACCAAGTGCTTTACAATTTAAGCTCTAGTACACACAGAAGGTCACCAGGACCCAGAGCCAACTTGACGGGAACTGAGAAACAGTTTCAATTCTCCTGGAATCCAGATTTCAGAGGGCAGTCCCAGGAAGGCAAAACAACAGGGCGGCCAGAGGAGCCTGGGCCTCCGACACCACAGCGCTGGCCCATAAGAGAATAAGAGTGGAAGTTCTTGCTGTTTGGGGTCTTGGCTACAGCAGCTGAACCTTCGTCTTTGTTAATGTAATGTCCTTCACGGGAAGCAGAGGTCTCTGGGTGGCACAAATGATTTGTGTACCTGAACGTTGGTATGGTTTGAACTCACACAGCGGCATTGCAGAAGATTCCAAGAACTAATGTGCCATAGAGCAGAACTTTGCCACTGGGTTTTCTACTCTGGAATCTTTACAGAGGCTGATCATACTGGCTTTATTTCTACAGTGCTGTTGGGTGTGTCCGAACTCAAGCAATAATGGTTTGCACCACCCCGGGGCCTCCATAAATATTACAGCTAGGAACACAATGGAAGCAAGCAAGCTGTTTGCCTTAGTGCCATCAAGACAAAGAGAAGTCAGCCACCAGGTTACGTAAGCCCTTTCTAAGACTGAAACTCAGAGGTAACACACGAGCAATCCTGTATACTCGTTGGTGGCTGCCCTGGTCTACTTGTGAATGGAAGTGGGGAAAATGCAGCAATGAAGACATGGGATGAATATGACCACGTTCCATTGACATGGGATGAGAGAAAGAAGAGGAAAGGTTGGCTGAAATTTAGAGAGGTGTGTGAACGCCCAAGCAAGCCCATGGACACTGACCTAGTCACTGGAGGCTAGAGTTGACAATGAAGCGATCAGCTGGTCTGAAGTGTGGGGAAGTGTGCAAGAACTCCCAAAATTGCAGGTAAGTACCCATGTGACATAGCTTGGACAGCTAGCTGACCAGAACTCAACCAGATAAAGAAGTTTGATACAGGAAGCAAGCTTACATTGCTACATTTTGATGAACAAGACCTTTACTTATGGATGCAGCCGTTCAAAAATTCAAACCGAAAAGGATTCTTCCTATCAAGGATCAAGCTTGCCTCCTCAAGTACATTGAGTTGACAGGGATGGGCAATTTAGACATTGGCTATCAAAAATGAGGGGCTATAAAGACAGGAAGTAGCTGGCTTACAAGCTTTCAGGAGTGTGTTTAGTTTCAGAACAAGGGGGGTAAGGTAGAATCCCCACTGAATAGTTTTCTTCTTTTCCAGATGGGTCTGGTGAAAGGGGATGGGGGAGGATGGGAATAGGATTTTATGATTCAATTGTATGTAATTGTTATCAGGACGAACTGTGATTGTCTCAATTGTAAATGGAGTAGATGTGTAACTAAAGGGGGGGAGTAATTAATCTTCCATTTCAGAAACAGAGGACCCTAGGAGCAGCAAGAGGGGAGAGCCTGAGTGGAGCATGGGATCCTAATCAGAAAAGCAGCAACAACAGAGACAGTGACCGAGGTGATGGCACAGAGAGCGAGAGCAGCTGAGGACTCTAGGCCCAGGAGGCTGGCTTGCAAAGTATGTCCTTTGGGCATTTAAATGAATACATATTTTGTTTTGTATGTGTACATTAAAAAAAAGAGGGGGTTAGAGGTAACTACTATTGACTGATATGATAGTACATGGAGGGGAATGTAATCACTGCAATAAAACAAAATACAATGTATTGACTGTAAAACTGATAATCTGCCCTGTAAATTTTCACTCAAGTCACAATAAAAACTTTATATATCTATAAAAAGAAAACCCCAGGGAGAAGTTGTAAATTCTACGTACGCCATTACATATAGGGTTGTTATGAGCCAGAATTAATTTGATGGCAACAGGTTCAGGCTTTTGGGGTTCATAGGAAGAGGAGTCCCTGTGGGGTACAAATACTTAACATTCTTGGTTGCTAACAGGAAAGTTAAGAGGCTTAAATCTTCCCATGTGTGCTGCAGAAGAAAGGCCTGGTAATCTTTGCTTAAAAACAAAACCACAGCCATTAAAAACCCTATGGAACACAGGCAACCCCATGACACATATATGGGTCGCCTTGAGTTGGAGGTAATGTGACAGCAACTTTTTTTTTTTCTTATTTCTGGTGAGGAGCTATTGGAGGGTATAGTCCCATCAAAGCCAACAGAGAGAAAAATCAAAAATCCGTGACACAAGATACCCTACTCAGATGAGAGGCAAAGGGACATCCCAGCACCGAGTTTAGAGCAGGCCCTGGGAGCAAGCAGTCCAATTTGGAGGAGGGTGGAGGGCAGGTATCTCCAGCCAAAACTGATACTGTAAAATTATCAGTAAGGTGAAACTGTATTGCGAAGCATTTTATAAAACTGTTGAAGGGTGTAGGAAGTCTTAGTTGGATATTCAAAACACATGGAAAATAAGCAGTATTTACCTTCGGTAGCAACATAACTACACAAGAAATGTGACCATAGTACTGAATGATATTTACATAGTCAAATGTCTGAAATCAATGAATTAGGAGACAGCTTTAAGAGTCTTCCATTTAGGGAGAGCAAGTCCTGTGCCTGCAGAAGCAGCTAAAGTTCCCTCTGAAAGTGGGCTGGACCCAAAGAAGACAAGAACAGCTGAGCGTTGTCAAAAGCCATTTGGACAATTTCCACATAATATTCTGATTTCAAATAATTAATTTTGAAATAAAAAACCAAAATGTCAAAGAAAAATCCAAGGCTTCTGAAAGTTCAGATGTGATGAATTCATGTTGAGGGCTTTTCTGGGGTCTGCCCTGGCTGAGGCCTTGGAGTCACCCCAAAGAAGCATCCTGTGAACACAGGAGTTTGGCCATAGGGGTCTGAGATTAGGGGAGTACAACGCTTCCTGTTCACTGCTTGGCTGGCATGGGTAGTGACTCCCACATGGGAACAGTAGAAGAGATACACGGTCCCTGTCCAAGAGAATCCCAGAGGAAAAGAAACTGGAACAGACAAAGAATATCTCCAGAGGACCAATGGGAAAGACAGAGCAAGGCCTTTAAGATAAATCGAATGAAAAGATGGAACCAAATCCCTAAATTTTGCCAAATTATTACAAAGTTGTATGATTCATGAGACTATATTCTTAAAATTAAGCTCAACTGCACATGTAGAAATTACTGAATTGGTGTTTTTCTGCTGTGTATAATTTCAACAATAAAGAAAAGAAATAATTTTAAATAATAAAAGAAAAAGAGGGAGCTTGGGGAAAGGGTACAGATGATTCCTGTGGGGCTTAGGGAAGGCAGAAGCCAAGAGCCAGGCCAACGCTTCTCCCTGTCTGACTTCATTTTCAGTTTAGGAGGTCTACTCTTACATTTGGAACCAGAGAGCTACTCTTCCCTTCTGGCATGTTAAACCGAGGTGGGTGGGTGGGGGGTGTCATCTGAGTCCTGGTGCTCATCCCCAGATCTTTGGTATTTCCCCAACTAGTTACAGGGGATTCTCTCCATGTACCCACACAAGGAGAAGTTACCAGGCTCTGATGTGATCCACTGGATCCTACCTGTGCTTTACAACCAGCAAGGATGGTACTTTGAGGAATTCATCATTACCCGTCCCCGCTGCCAAAAACAGAACAGTGATGGAGTAGGAGGTAGTCCTCAACATCAAGGTTGTCCAATGTGTGAAATTCACAGAACATGGGAGGTGGGTGTATTTTTCCAAAGACACATGCACAAGATAGAATGACCAAATAAAGAACAAATTACCATTCATTTTTCTTCTATGATACGCATCTACTGAATTACAGGTTTAGCAGAGACTTTGATTCAAACGGTTTTAGATACCAGTCTTAATGACAGTAGGAAAATACAATAAAACAACAGTTCTCAGTTGTTTTCAGTGTGGTGTACACATTTTACTCCTGTCTTGCTGTGAGCTATGAGGCACTATGAGGGGCAATGAGTTTGGGTACAACTGTTAGACATGTTTTCATAAATTATGGGCAAAAAACCACCACTAAAGAAAGTGTTAAGTATTGTAAAGCCACCAAAAACTTTTCTTCTGCACTAGGAAATGTTCCTGTCTAGGAGAGCAGCTCAGACTCTGTAAATAGACAAAAGACCTGCTGCCGATGACTAAGGAGGTTTTCAAACAAACACCTCCCTCACGTCTTGCCGTTCTCGGATGCCTTTCAGCTCTTGAAGAAAGAAAGCTGGACTTGGGAATGTGGACTTTCCACCAGAGATGGAAACACCATATGGAATAAAATTTTTCTACCATGCAGACAAGATAAACGAAAACCCTAGCCTCAGAATTTCACCAACTGCAGGCTGACTGGAGCTCTTTGAGGATGAACGACAATGATCAGCAGTTCTGGAAGCCATGTTTCTGGAGGCTGGGCACCCAGAAGAGGGGCTGCCCCCACTTCCAGGAAGCTGCTGCCCACCAGAAGTGTGAGGGGGATGAGAGAGGGTTAAGGCAGGGAAGTGGGAAATGCTTATAAGGACACAACTACACATTTAAAGGTATTTGGGTTGTCACAATATTAGTGGGCCCAGAAGCCCTGCTTATTAGCAAGTAAACCTCCCCCAGGGTAAGACCCATGTTAATCAGACGTAGGGGTGGTGCAGCCAGCATGTATTTGAAAGAGGAAAACAATCATAAAATGGGGGAGGGGGGGAGATACACAAAAGGGAAGTAAGTTAAAAAACAAAACAAAACTTTAAAGATACCTCTCAAATCAGGGTTCACTGAGGCCCATTACCTCAAGTTTCTCAAAAAAAGGAACCTGCAATTCTCATCCAAGGGACAAGTATTTACAAAGTGCCTCTTGGACTCTATGTGGCGCCCTGGAGTCAACACAGAGAATAGGATTCAGTCCCTGCGCCTTGGAAGAATTACCAACGTAAATCTGCACAGAGAAAAGTCATTTGGATTGGTTTCTGAAGGATGAGCAGGAGTTTTTTGAGTAGAGAAGAAAGGACAATTTGGTATTCCAGGCACTTGGAAATGAGAATGCAAATAAATGTCATTGTGAAAGTGCCCATCATGCCTGGGAAAGGCCAGTAGTACTTTCAGAGTAGTTGGGTTCCTATTACCCACAAACCACCTGCATAGCTTTGGCCATTGCCTGGACCACTTAACTGCTTCTTCTCTTACATTTTTTTTAAATTGACTTGTTCTCTAAAGCTTGCTTTACTTGACTCTCATTCTAAATAATAATACCCCCAAATTAAGAGTTTGATATACTACTAAACCACAAAAAAAAATTATTACCACATTGTTAAGATATAAAGTGTTTCTCCAGGGACCAGGCACTCCTAAAGTCTCCTGTGTCCTAGTTGTTTCTCAAACTCTGGGGAACGCCAACTTCAAGTCCTGTTGACTGAGGAGGGATCCTACCATAGGGACAACGAATCCAAACATCTGAGGCAGAAACATTTGCAATTAGCCGTTCCCTGTTAGTGGGTTGCATGTGACCTTCCATTAGGAGATATTCATCCATCTGACTTTCATTTCCAATTTTAAAAACGAGCGGCGACAGTATTTCGGTAACTTATTACGCAACCTCTTAAAAGTTTAAATTTATACTTCATTAAACACAGTTGCCTAAACTGGGTCAGACGGCCTCATGACTTCCCGAGGGAACCAATGAGAAAGCAGTGAGCGGGAAGAAGACAGCAGGAAACCCTTAAGTCTTACCTCCGTGCACAAAGCCATGCAGGGTGCAGTCCGAAGGCCCCACCAGGTGGATCAAGCTGGACTGGCTATAGCTGACAGTGTTGGGCTCTGGAATGGCAAAGAAGACAGATTAGGTCAAGGTGTATGTTGGTCCCCACAGCATAACACCCCAACAAGGCTGCAACTGCATGTTCATGGATGATGTCAAACTACTGTCCACGGAGACATGATTTCTGTAAGGGCAACTGTACAGCTTGTGATGGGAAAGGCAGAGTCAACGGCAGCCTCTTGCAAGGAATTCTAGCAGAGTTATGGACTGAATTGTGTCCTCCCCACACCCAAAATATGTGTTTAAATCCTAATTTCTGTACTTGTGGGCTAATATAATGTAATCAGCTTCCACAATGCCATTTGAGGCAGTGAAATCAATCAGCTGAGATCATACCAGGGTATGGAGGATTTTAAACCTAATCACACCTGATTTATATAAAGAGCAGCACACACAGACACACAGACACACAGAGGGGAAGACAGATACCATGTGAGGATCTCCAAGGAACTGAGAAAAGTTGGGCTACTGACAAGGATAGTTGAGACCCTGATTTGAACTTCTGGCTTCCAGAATTATAAGAACACAAATTTCTGTTTGTTTGTTTTTCAGTCACCTGGTCATGTGACTGCTGTCACAACAGCACTAGGAAACTCAGACAAGAGGAAACTGGCCACTTACCTTCTCATCATTTGCAAATCTGACACTGCCTTTTCCATGAGGTGAGCCTCAGAAGCTGACAGAGACACCACAGATGTGGCTTCCCTGGACCCTTGCCTGTGACTCTTGCTGGTCCTCAGTCCCTGACCGGGCCCAAGAAGGCCCAGGACCCCGATGTGTCTAGGTCTTCCCGGTCACTAGGCCACACTTTCTCTCCCCCCTCCCCCACCCACACTGCTTTATCACTGTAGCGTCTGTGTCTCAATGTCCAGGCTGAAATTTTTCTAAGAGACTGTACTGGAAGGCATGAAGGAAGAAGAGAAGCAGAGAAGGGAGGAGTAACTGTCTCATCAGGTGTAAGTAGAACCAAGGTAGCAACCTCTAAAGCAGGTACTTGTCAACCCACTTGGTGGATACACTTCCACCCTCCAGAAGCCTTCAGTCAGGGACAAGTCTCATATCTCTTTCCCACCAGGGTCTGCTGGTGCTCAGAAGAGCAGCCGTTCCTGTCCTGGCAAGCCCCCACTGGACTACTAGCTGACGGATGGGGGCACACTGAAGGTAGAGACAGGCACAAAGTAGCAAAACGCTTCTTTGGGATGGGAGATGACTCTGAAACAGAGGTCGGTGCCGAGGGAGGCCTCCTCAGAGAGAACATGACCTCCAAGTCTTTGTCCAGTGGGCCTGCTGAGAAACTGCAAACTGTTGCACTGAGTCTGTAGCTGTCACAAAGCAGAAAAATTGGACCTCGGGGGAGCTGGGCCTTAAGTATTTCCTTCCACACTCAGAGGCGCTATTTGTTTCTGAGCCTTGGCCGTTCAGTGACGTGAGACTCGGAGGTGAAGTGCCGAGCTCCTTGAGAGGCAGACAGGGAGACAAGAGGGTGCTCAACCGCACTTGAGCACCTCCAGATGCTAACAACCAAAAAGGGGCCTGAACTGCGGCTGGGAACCAGCAGGCAGCTTTGATTCTGAAGAACAGGATCTTATTTGTATCTGCCAGTCTGTACCAGATCAACAGGATTTTGAGCCCGCTGGACTGCTGGTTCTGTGTTCCTTCAAAGCCTCACTGTCAAAGGCAGCAGCAGCTGCCCTGGGAGGGGCCTTGTTCCCACCCTTGGGCTCTGTCAGGTGTTCAGAAGGCCTGTGGTGGAGTAGGGAGCTGCCCGTCAGGGTCAAGTGGAAAGCCTCCTGCCCCAGAAGCTGTATTTCAAGAACTTCACCATCTGCTCATCCTTCTGGATGCCAGCCAAAGGCTCCTTGCACCGGGCCCTTGGGGAAGTGGCGTGCAAGGACACAGTCTCAAAATCATCAGATGAGCCAGGGGGTACGCAGGCAGCATTCAGGCTCCTGGGCAGCCCCAGATATCCCGAAGCTGCAGTCGGTACAATGGCCCATGACTTTAGTGTGGAACCTAAAGACCTAAGTATGTCTAGTCTCAGCCAGAATTATCCAGGCCACCTTGGCCTCAGGATAATTTAGCACAGCCAGGAAAGCTAGAAACCAGTTCTGTCTCATGGTGACCCCATGTGTGGCAAATTAGAGCTGTGTTCCACAGTGCTTTCAATAGCTGACTTTTCAGAAGTAGATTTGCCAGGCCTTTCCTTTGTTGGTTCAAGGGTACAATTCTCGTCTTCCCTGTAGGAGACTTGGGTTTCATTCCTAGACAACGTAATTCATGGACAGCCACCACCTGCCTGTCAGTGGAGGCCTTGTGTGTAGCATGCTAGTATGCTGAACAGGTTTCAGCAGTACTTCCAGACTAAGACTAAGAAGAAGCCTGGTGACTTATCTCCAAAAAAGCGGTCAGTGAAAACCCTTTGGATCACAATGGTCCAATCCAACATTGAATGTGGGGGTGGTGCAGGACTGGGCAGCATGTTGTTCTCATGTACATGGGGTCTCCAAGAGTCAGTGGCCAACTCAACAGCAGCTGGCAACCATGCACAGCTATAGCAGAAGTGAGGGTCTGGGGAAGGAGCCCAGGACTCGACTCTCCCAGGTTCCTCTAGTCCCTCTGGACTCTTGGTTGTATTAAGGGAGGTGCCATTTAAAAGTAGATGCTGCCCCCCCACCCCCCCCAAAAAAAACACAAAACAAAACAGAGGGAATGAAAGTACATACTCTTGAATGACGATGCACAGAGGAGATTGTAATCATTGCAATGAAACAATGGTGTAAAACCGACGTTCTCCCATGTAAACTATCACTCAGTTCATGATAAAAACTTAAAAAAACAAAAAAAATATGCTGTGGAGGATCCCTTCATGATATCCTTCAGTTAGAGACATGTTTGTTTCTTTTCACTATTTCCTGTCTATAATTAAGTACTTGCCTTACAATATAAACATTTTCCCTAATGTCATGGTAACTATTAAAAAATGTTTCCTCCACCAAAAAAAACAATGTAGCTGCTAGTTGACGTACACCCAGGAAGGGTAGTGGGGCCTCTGCACCCTTGGATCCAGCATGGCGAGATTAGGTGTCAGGAGCACAGCCTGAGGAGCCATGAGAACCCTTAACAAGCTCCCCACCAGTCACAACCATCACAGAAGCACTGGCCCTGCCCAGCATCTGTGACTTCAAATGACAGCTGCCACACTGGCCTGTGTCTCTGGAGAGCAGACAGGAAACCAGAAAGTTGTGAACATCATGGTGCTACCACTTACTTTGTGTCTCACTCGTATGAGACGTGAAAATGACTTTCAAACTCGTGGTGGTGGTGTGCCGTGGAATCGGTTCTGACTCATAGCGACCCTGCACAGGGTTTCTGAGGCTGTCAATCTTCACGGGAGCAGAAAGCCCCATATTTCTCCAGTAGGTCTGCTGGTAGTTTTGAACTGCTGCCCTTGAGGTTAGCAGACCGGCCTGTAAGCACTACGCTACCAGAGCTCCTTGACTTTCAAACTAGATGAATGGAAATAGAACAACCAGAAGGGGATTCACAAAGATGCTCATACGTTGGAAAGAACGTAAACAATGTCACCAAACAGCCTGGGTAGAGACTGTTCCATAGGAACCTACACTACTGTACAAACCTTCACTGAAGACACAATAAAATATTATTAAAAAAGAAAAACAGACATATCATCATCAAACTTTGAAAACCCAAAGAATCCGAAGAGCGAGAACAAACAAGATGGCGGAT
>NW_006408942.1:1519198-1520894 GCF_000296735.1 Chrysochloris asiatica | reverse complement strand
TGGTATAATCATTTTATAGATCCATTTAAAGGCTATCTTTCCCACCATCTAGATCGTACATTGGACAAGCTGTATTACAGTAAAACACCATTTCCTTTGATGTCATAGGAGGGAACCCATATAGAAACCAGTTAGAATTACACTTCACAGCGCTTTTCTTTCAGATTGAGGCCTATATTTTATTTTAGATGCAGAGGTTAACCTTAACAGAAACAGAAGGGGCATTTTTAGGAAAGTGCTTCCTGTCTACCATGCCCTGATGTGCGCTCTCAGAATAAAACTCGCGAGAATTTTCAAACGTCTCTTAGCTTTGGAGCATTTTGAACCAAGAGTCCACTACGCGCCAGCAGAGAGAACTGTCTCCTTAAGCCTTAAGACATTCTCTACCAGCCGGGTATCTGGGTGGGCCTGCATC
This sequence comes from Chrysochloris asiatica, assembly GCF_000296735.1. NCBI lineage: Eukaryota > Metazoa > Chordata > Mammalia > Afrosoricida > Chrysochloridae > Chrysochloris > Chrysochloris asiatica. The sequence continues at coordinate 1,520,479 of NW_006408942.1, read as the reverse complement.
TTTTCAAATGCAAACGTATCAACTCAGGATCTGGCTCAAGATACCACCTCAAAGTAGTAATTAATACAATCAAGTATAGGCCAAAGGCCAGTTTACAAACTTTCCATAATCGTAATTCTCATCACCACCGCGCCCCCCGCCCCCCCCCGCCCTTTGTTTTTAAACCTGTAAACATACATCCCAAGCTGCAGGCTCACCATGAGAATTCCCATTGTACTTAAGTGTATGTAGTGCACTAGGACCCACTCAGATTCCGTAGCTGGAGCCGTGGAACACTAAAGACCCGGCACAAGCCGTGCTGCGGTTACGTGCACACTGGCATTCAACCAATCACACAGAGTGTATGGAAGTTCCACGCCCCCTTTGGGGGAGTCCCTGACTGAGGCCTCTAGGTGAGGTCTTGGAAGGAGATCAGCCTTCCACTTCTGTCAGTAGGGGCAGCCCTGGCTGGGTTTAACCTGAGTATACCTGTTCCTGAAGTCTTGACTGGTGTCTCTGGTTCTACCTCTCCTTTTGAGACCCGTCAGGAGAGGTGGGTGTGGCGGCTGGCTGCCCATCAAATGTGATACGCTGTCTCATCCACGGAGAGGAGCTCGCCGTTACTCACTTCCCGACTATGACCCAGTGGTTCAAGGGGCCAGCGCGGTCAGTTTCCCAGTCAGGGAACCAAATATTACAGCAGTTTTAGATTCGTGGTCGAAGAAACCGAGGCCACTCGGAGAAGTGAAGCAGTTTCAGATTTTATAAAGCCGGCTGACTCAGGGGAGCTAATTTCTCCAGAATCTGAGCTCTGAATGGAGGGCAACACCGGCCTATATGAGGTCAGAGTCCCGGGAGGGGCCAGGCTGCATACCTGTTTGAGGGCAGGGGGACAACCAGGGGGATTGGTCCCATTTGGTGGCCTGGTTAGCATTTTAGCTTGCTTCCTGGGCGGGAGAGGGCAGTGACCTTTTCCTGTTCAGTTTAACATAAAGATAGTATTTTGGGAAAAGAAATAATAAAGCAATAAACTTCTTCACACATTTTTGCTTTCCATGGGGGGGGGGGAACAAACAGGTAATAATCCTTCTGAAACATTCCATATTTGCTGATCGTTACCTAACTTGAAGACCTAATGACTAAGTCGACTCCAGTATGTTGAGGTCAGTAGACCCATGCGATCACTTGCAGTTAGCAGCATTAAGGGACCAGGGTTCCTTCCATAGAAGACTGTTGTTGTTAAGCGCCATGGATTCAGTTCTGATTCAGTGACCATGTACAGTGTGTCTGAGGAGTGGCTGG
>NW_006408942.1:1516677-1517778 GCF_000296735.1 Chrysochloris asiatica | reverse complement strand
GAAGCTTGGTCCTCATTACAGACTCGGTAGATCCGGGAGGGGAAGAGAGCATCTGCTCTGGCCTTGAGAGCAGCGCCCAGGTCCGTCCGCACCAAGCAACAGGCAGTTCCCAGGATGAGACCAGGTGGGCAGAACAGACGGCTCGTGCGCCCTCTGGCGGCCGTCTGCCAAATCGTGGACATTCGGTGTCAGAATTCTCAGCCATGCACTAGTAAGTGGAGCTTGAAGTAGCGCACATGAGCTGGTACCTTGATGGGAATGGTGGAGAACAGGGCTGCGCTGAGATGGAAAAGGCTAGACGTCTTCTCACAGGGACTCAGATCTTATAGTTCCACACACCCGCCTCTCCATCAGGACCAGATGAATCATTGGCTGAACCTACTGAAAACTTTCCAGGTACCCTTCAGACTGCCCAGAGCAGCCACAGCCTGCAGGGGCTGCCCTAGGTGGTGGGTGGAGGTGGAATTGGCTGAAGTCTCAGATGATGATGGGACACACACTTGGGGCCCCAGGCTCCTGTGTTCCCACCTGTGCCTGCTCCTCGGATGAGACTCAGGGAATTTTCCAGCTCCCCTTTTGGAGGCACACACAGATCTGTGCCCACCTGAGGGTGTGGCCATCTGTCCATTATCTGCCTGTGCCTCGTAGAAATTTTCTATGTGAATTCAGGAGCCTGGCAACCCAGAAAATTACCTCAGAGTTATATTCACTGCCGGGCACTGTTCTCCACACAGGGATGACCCTAATTCTTCAACTCTAACATGTTCAGAAAAAATCTTTTGATCACTTTTCCAAGTTTGCTCCTCTCTGGTTTTCTACACTGCAAAGAATGGCTCTGGTGACTGTATTCTCACTGTAGCCTGAATCCTGGGACTCAACTTCGATATTCCGTTCCCCTCATCTCATACCTATGATCCACAAGCAATTGCGGGCTGCTCTGACTCCAAAGTTCACCTCAAGACTGCCCACCTTTCCCATGTGCAGTACCACCACCGTTCTTCATCAGGACCACTGCAGAAGCATCTGTATCTGCTGGGTTCAACCCCAGCACCACATGTATTAGTTGGACACCTGCATACATGCATAAATCCTTCCCAGAAT
>NW_006408942.1:1514243-1515579 GCF_000296735.1 Chrysochloris asiatica | reverse complement strand
GGGAAGATGGCTGACAAGGCAGACACACTGTATCAGAGATATGAGAGACGTAATAAAACAGACACAGATAAAAACCCTGGCACCCTGAACTTCAGAAAACAGGTTAGGGAGTTGGGTGGAGTGCTTTCTGGGAGGAAAGGCAGAGCAGGGACAATGAGAGAGGGAGACTGGCAGGTGATCAGATGCTCAGACATGGCTCAACCATCTTGTGAGCAACTTTGGCAGCACAGGGAGGCCTGGCAGAGCAGATTTGCATGGGCGATGGAAGAGGTACAATTTTCTTTTTCAAAACACTCCTCTGGTTACCAGAAGTGTGGTCAGCTCCCACCCTCAGTGCAGACCCTGCTTTCTGGGTGTTCAGAGACACATGGTTGGGAGCCAGTGTGATGTGGGGGCCATTTGCACCTCTTTGGTGTGTCACTTTGGTACCTGGATTCAGGCGGACTCAAATCCAGACCTACAAAACCCACAGAGTCACCAGAACAGCATTTAACCAGTCACCCTTTAACCAGATGCCCTGTGGTCCTAACAAACACTGAAACCAGCTCCATCAAGGGCCCCCACTAACTTCAGACCTACAAAACCCACAGAGCTACCAGAATAGCATTTAACCAGTCACCCTTTAACCAGATGCCCTGTGGTCCTAACACACACTGAACCCAGCTGGGCTCAACTCCAGACCTACAAAATCCACAGAGCCACCAGAACAGCATTTAACCAGTCACCCTTTAACCAGATGCCCTGTGGTCCTAACACACACTGAAATCAGCTCCATCAAGGGCCCCTACTAACTACTTACAGCTTGAGTGCCCTGAACATAAATAACACTGAGGCCAATAGGAACTCTATCTAGCAGGAATTGTGCTGTTACAACCCTTCCACAACCACCTTGTGAACTCCTTGAATTACATAAGTCCACCAGAGATTTCTCCCCTCTGTGTCTAACAACTGCACTGTTTGTTTTACAACCCCACAATGCCCTGGAGACAACAGACTATTTCAGCTCACATGAAGAAACAAGAGAGAATGGCTCAAACAAATGATTTAAATTCAGAGCCAGAAAACCTATCTGAGGAAGAAAAAGCAATGGAACTAACTGAAAAAGAATTCAAAAGAATGATAATTGAGTACCATCAATGGATCCATAGAAAGATCAAGGAAAGCAAGAACACAATAAAAACTTTAGAAGAATTTAGGAAACACTATAAGAAGAAACAGACAAAATATATACAAATTTTAAAACAATACAAAACCTGCAATTAGAAATCCAGAAGATTAATAATAAGATCTTAGTAATGGACAATACAATGAAAAGGCAAAGGAGTGGATGTGAAGC
>NW_006408942.1:1511704-1512883 GCF_000296735.1 Chrysochloris asiatica | reverse complement strand
AGCACCTGCCCAAGACCTAGGGAAACAGGGTCCCTGGGATGTTCTTTCAAGGAGACTTGCTAGAATCCCAGCAGTCTTTGAGAGAAGAGTCTACGGTGGTGATGGTTCCGTTGGTGGTGGTGCTGGTGGTAACGGTGAGGTTCCATGGAGTCGCATGTGAGTCAAAGCAACGCTGTATGGGATTCCCAAGGAGACACGTGATGAGCTTGAACTGCTGACCTGGTCCTGCCCGGATCCTACCCCTGCACACCAGGGGTCCAAATCCCCACTGTGAATCCGCCTGCCTGCCTGCCTTTTTTCCTGAGGCAGGGCATTGGCAGAGGCAAATTGAAGAGGCCCCAACCCCTCCCTTGACCGCCCCCACCCCCACCGCAACCTGATTATTTAATGAGGGCCCGCCGGCCAAGGACAGCTCTTTCAGCACAGTGGGCTGTACACCTCCTCGGTGCTGCTTGGCTCCGCTGAAACCCGGGCTCCCACCTCTGTGGCTTCTGGCCCACAGCTGACGGTATGGATCGGACCGGCACCACAACGGACTTTCAGAAATCACGCGAGCGAAGGGCGAAGACGGTGTTCTCAAGGGCTCAGTCCAACGCGCTTCAAGCGGCGTTCGAACAGAACCCCCCTACCCTGGTATCTCCAGCAGAGAAGAACTGGCCAGAGACCTTGGTATTCCGGAGGACAGGATTCAGGTCTGGTTTCACAACCGCCGGGCCAGACAGGGAAAGAGGAGCCGACTGGCATCCCGGCAGCGCACACCAGGAGCGGCCTCCCCGGGGCAGCTTGCTCTGGGGTCTCCCAAAGCTGTCCCCAAAACAGCCCGGCGAAAGAGGACTTCCATCACGGCGTCTCAAGCCAGCCTCCTGCTTGAGGCCTTTCAGAAGGACCGATTCCCGGGTATTTCCGCCAGGGAGGAGCTGGCTCAAAGCACGGGCCTTCCCGAATCCCGCATCCACACCTGGTTCCAGAACCGGAGAGCTCGCACGCCCGGCCAGATCACCGGGGCGGTGGAAAAATCCGAGGCGCAGGGCTCCACTTACAGGCCCCCTGACAAGGAGCAAGCCCACGCACTCAGTCTGCCCGCCTTCCCAGGCTCATCATCTCAGTGCTCAGCCTGGCCAGACTTCTGCCACATGCTCCCCGCTCTAGCGGCTCCCCTTCGCCCGCAGGCACCCCATG
>NW_006408942.1:1509085-1510534 GCF_000296735.1 Chrysochloris asiatica | reverse complement strand
AGCACCTGCCCAAGACCTAGGGAAACAGGGTCCCTGGGATGTTCTTTCAAGGAGACTTGCTAGAATCCCAGCAGTCTTTGAGAGAAGAGTCTACGGTGGTGATGGTTCTGTTGGTGGTGTTGTTGCCGGTGGTGCTGGTGGTAGCGGTGAGGTTCTGTCGGGTCGCATGTGAGTCAAAGCAACGCTGTATGGGATTCCCAAGGAGCACGTGGTGAGCTTGAACTGCTGACCTGGTCCTGCCCGGATCCTACACCTGCACACCAGGGTTCCTGACCATCCCTAAGCAGAGGTTCTCCACCTGAGTCTCTCTCAGGGTGGTCTTTGATACCGGTGGTGCCAACGCGTGTGTCTTCCTTGGGGCCTCTGTGGAATTGCGACTCGTCTGCTGCCTTCACAGGTCCCTAAATCAAGCCAGGCCCTTTGGGTGGGCTCCCCTGTCTTCTCCACACCTTTCAGAGACCGCTGACTCCATTACTTCACACCTCAACCAGGCGCCTCGCAGGACTTCCATAAAGCGGGTCTAGGAAGCTCTGACCCCCCCTAGGGTCCCAATAGCCCAGCTATTGCCCTGACCCTTGACCCTTGGCGAACTTGGGGCGTATTACTGGTATCTTCCCACAGGTTCCAGCATGCAAACGAAGAAAGTGCTCAATCTCTGAGAGCCAAGGAGCTGTGGGCTTATCAACAAAGCCCCACATCCTCTAGAGGAATGTCTCTGGGTGCAAACAAAGAAAACACTCAATCTCGGACAGCCACAGGAGCCTTGGGCTAGTCAACAACGCAGCACTTCCTCCAGAGGAATATCTCTCCCCTTCGATGTCTGTCTTGATGGATGTTTGACAGAGTTCGGTCTCTATTGGTTGCTCTGTGCAAATCGCGAAAAGAGAATGGGTTTTGCCGTCTCGGCTCAACCATAGGTGCGATTTTTACTTAGGGAGAACGGCCCATATGGTTTCCTTGGTGCAAGCACACCCACACAGTCTGCCTCCTTTCCCAGGCTCATCATCATAGTGCACAGCCTGGCCAGGCTTCTGCCAGATGCCTCTGACTCTAGTGGCTCCCCTTTGGTCTCAGGCATTCCATGTGCCTTCTCATTCCATCTCTTTTGCTAGACCACACAGGCATAAAAGAGCTGTCTGGCATCCTGGCAGTGCACCCAAGTAGCAGGCTCCCTGGGCACCTCCCTCTTGGGTCTCCAAAAGACCTTAAGAGTCAACTATACACATGAACCTCACCTGATGGAATACATAGTAGTCAACTTGACTACATTTGCAGAAAGAGACGATTTACAAGCGCCTTATCAACAGACAAAATAAACCCAGGGACAGACTCTCGGACAGACCATGAATTGCTCATTTGCAAATTCAGACTGATGCTGAAGAAAATGAAATGAGTCCACCAGATACACCATATGACCGTGAATACATCCCACCTGAATTTAGAGATCAA
>NW_006408942.1:1481929-1484957 GCF_000296735.1 Chrysochloris asiatica | reverse complement strand
AGTTATTAACTTTTCAGTCTACTAGCAGAGGTCACTGGGACCCATCAAGGGAGAAGAGGGGAGAGCAGGACCCTACCCAGAGAAGCCGTGATCCCTGAGATGGAGGCAGAGAGGATGATGTAGAGAGATGCAGCAGCTGGTGACTGTAGACCCAGAGAGGGAGAGGGGCTGTGTGCTGACGACCAGGGTCGGGGGGGCGGGATGCTTGTAGGATGTACCCTTTGGTTGATTGATGATGCATGGAAGGGATTGTAACCATGACAATTAAATGATATATAATAGGATGAATGTAAAACTAATGTTCTCCCATGTAAACTATCACATAATTCACAATAAAAGAAAGAAAGAAAGAGGACCCTAGGACCATCAAGAGCAAAGAGCATGAGTTGAACATGGGATCCTAACCGGAGAAGCAGCGACACCAGAGATGGAGGCAGAGGTGGTGGCATGGAAAGATTGAACAGCTGAGGAATCTAGACTCATGAAAAGTAAAACGTTGTGTGCTGGTAGCCAGGAGACTGCCTTGCAGAATGTGACCCTGACCCTGACGCTAACCCTGACTCTGACCCTGACCGTTAGACCCTAAACCTAACCCTAACTCTAAACCTGACACTAAATCCTGACCCTGAATGTAACCCTTAGACCCTAACCCTAACTGAAACCCTACACCCAAACCCTAAACCGTAAACCCTAAGCCCCAAACCTAGTCTTAGCCGTAGCCGTAGCCCTATCCCTGGCCCTAACCCAAACCCTAACCCTAACACTAAACCCTAAAACCTAAACCCAAAACCCTAACCTAAACCTAAATTTAAACCCTGACCCTGTCACTGGCCCTGAACCTGGCCTTGGCCCTGACCCTGACCCTGACCTTAACCCTAGACCTTAACCCTGACCCTTGAACCTAGATTCTAGACGCTAGACCCTAGAATCCAGTATCTAGACCCCGACTCCGAATCCGACCTTGACCCTAGACCCTAAAACCTAAATCCTAACCCTAAACCTAAAACCTAAACACTAAACCCTAACCCAAACCTAACTCTACCCCCTCAACTTCTGACCCCAACAACCCCCCCCCCAAAAAAAAAACACTTGGACACTGGTCCATGGTCTGACCTTGACTCTGATCCTACACCCTGACTCTAAACCCTTACCTTACTCCCTGACCCTAATCCCTGGCCCTGAACCCTGGTCCTAAACTCTGACCTGAAACTCTGGCCCTGGCCCCTAATCCTTGACCCCCAAACCCGTAAATCCTAACCCCTAAAACCTAATCCATAATCCCTAAACCCTATCTCCTTTCACCAGACCCATCTAGAGAAGAGGAAAACTATTCAGTAGGCAATAGCGAGTAATTGTGTTCATACCTAATTGTGATAGTCACAACTCGAAAGGTAGAATATATGTAACAAAAAGTAGGGAGTAGTTAACCTTACATTCCAAGAACACAGGAAACTAGGACCATCAAGATCAAAGAGCATGAGTTGAAGATGGGACCCTAACCAGAGAAGCAGGGACACCAGACATGGAAGAAGAGGAGAGATTGTACAACTGAAGACTCTACACTCATGGAAAGAAAAAGGTTGTGTGTTGGTAGCAGGAGACTGGCATGCAGAATGTGACCCTGACCCTAACACTGAACCTGACCCTAAACCCTGACTCTGACCCTGACCCAGACCTTAATCCTTAGACCCTAACCCTAACCTAAACTTAAACATAAACATAAACGGAAACCTGACTCTGACCCTGAACCTGGCCCTGATCCTGACCTTGACCCTGACTTTGACTCTGAACCTCACCTTGAACCTTACCCTACACCCTAACCCTGACCCTAGACCATAGACCATAGACCCCGACCCCAACCCTAGATCCTAAATCCTAACCCCGAAAAATAAACCTTAATCCTAAGCCTAACCTAACCCTACCCCCTTAACTACTGACCCCAACAACCCCCCAAAAAAACCCTTTGACACTAGCATATGGCTCTGATCCTGACTCTAACCCTAAACCCTGATTCTAAACCCTGAGCCTAATCACTGGATCTAAACCCTGACCCTGACCCTGACCCCTGACCCCGACCCCGACCCCGACCCCGAATCCCGAACCCGAACCCGAACCCGAACCCCGAACCCCAGTCTTCTAACATCTTGAGGTAGATACTGAATTTATAACCTTTCTTCTTACTCACTGATGACTCACTGAATCACGGGGTTATAGCTAGCAACCCCTACAGGACACACAGAACTGCCTCACAGGGATTCTATGCTTACTAATTAAAACAACAACAAAAAAAAACACAAAAAAATTTTTATAAATCATATAGTTTGAATCAGCTTACAGTATTGACCTCTCTTCACTTTAAATCTTGCACTTTTACCTGTGTCTTTGCTAACTTCGTCTTTCTTTTGCCAACCTCTCACTTGTTGTATATTCCCTTCCCATCACCCAAGTTAACATGTGTCTACTACATAGTCAGTGAATTTTCCATTCCCTCCCACCCCCCGGTAATCGTTGTGAATGTTTCCTTTATTAAGAAAGACTTTCCTTAAGTTAGTACAACAATGATCTCATACAATATTTATCCTTTAATGATTGGCTAATTTCATTCAGCATAATATCCTCCAGGTTGAGGTGTGTAAATCTCATGATTCCTGTAGAGGTGGTGAGAAACCTATTCTGGGAAGGACTTATGCATGTATGCAGGTGTCCAACTAATACGTGTGGTGCTGGGTTGAACCCAGCAGATACAGATGCTTCTGCGGTGGTCCTGATGAAGAATGGTGGTGGTACTGCACATGGGAAAGGTGGGCAGTCTTGAGGTGAACTTTGGAGTCAGAGCAGCCCGCAATTGCATGTGGATCAGAGGTATGAGATGAGGGAAACGGAATATCAAAGGTGAGTCACAGGATTCAGGCTACCGTGAGAATACAGTCACCAGAGCCATTCTGTACAATGTGGAAAACCAGAGAGGAACAAACTTGGAAAAGTGATCAAAAGATTTCTTCTGAACATGTTAGAGTTGAAGAATTAG
>NW_006408942.1:1475965-1481829 GCF_000296735.1 Chrysochloris asiatica | reverse complement strand
TAACCCTAACTCTTAACCCTAACCCCCAACCCTAACACCTAATGTTAACCCTAACCGCTAACCCCTAACCCTAATCATAACCACTATAACCACTCTAACTATAAACACCCTACCCCTAACCACTCTTAACCTTTAACCCTTATCCCTTATCCCTTTTATCCCTTATCCCTTATCCCTTATCCCTAGCCCTAGCCCTAATACTGACCCTACTCATAACCCTGACCCTACCAACCTTAACCCTAACAACCCTAACCCTAACCCTAACAACACTAACGACCCTAACCCTAACCACCCTAACCCTAACCCCTACACCTAACCCTTAACCTTCTAACCGTCTAACCCTAATCCTAAGCCTAACCTTAACCCTAAACCCTAACCTTAAACCCTAATCCCTAAATCCTAACCCTAACCCTAGACCCTAGACCCTAGATCCTGACCCTAAACCCTAACCCTGACCCTAAATCCGGACCCTGACGCTAACCCTGCCTCTAACCTCTGACCCCTAACACTAACCCTTAACCCCTGAACCCTAAATCTTGACTCTTGACTCTGACCCCTAAACTTTAAACCCTAAATCCTAAACCCAAAACCCTAACCCTAATCCCTAACCCTTAACCCGAACCCCAGCCCCAACACTAAACCCTAAACCCAAACCCTAACCCTAGTCTCCCTCACCCTCACCACCCTCACCGTCATCACTCTAAACCTAAGCCTAATCCTAACCCTAAACCCTAACTCTAACCCTTAGCCCTAACCCATAACCCATAACCCATAACCCTTAACCCTAAACCTAAGCTTAACCCTAACCCTAAACCCTAACCCTTAACACTAACCCTGAACCCTAACCCTTAACCCTGGACCCTTAACCTTAATCCTAACCCTAAACACTAACCCTTAACCCTAACCCTAAACCCTAAATCCTAAACCATGCCCTAATCCTAATCCTAAACCCGAAACCCTAACCCGAAACCAGAAACCCGAAACCCTAATCCCTAAACCCTAAACACTAAACCCTAACTCTAACCCTCACCCAGCCCTAGCCCTAGTTCTAGCCATAACCCTAATCCCTAAACCCTAAACCCTTACTCATAAACCCTAACCTCTAAACCTAACACCGATACCTAACCCTAAACCTATCCTTAACCCTAACACAACTCCAACCCCAACCTTAAGCCCTAACCACGACCCTGACCCCGACACCAGCCCTAACCCTAGCCCTAACCCTAAACCCTAAATCCTATACCTTTTACCCTATACCCTAAACCCTGACCCCCTGATCCCTACCCCTGACCCCTAACTCCTAACCCTAAACCCTAACCCTTAACCCTAATCCCTAAACCATAACTCTAAACCCTAAACACTGACCCCGACCTGACCCAACCCCTGAACCTCCGAATCTCCAAACCCCAACCCTAAGTCCTAACTCCTAACCCCTAACCCCTAGACTCTAGCCCTAACCCTAGCCCTAGCCCTAGCTCTAGCCCTAACCCTAGCCCAGAACCTGAACCTGGACCCCTAGACCTGACCCCTGAACCTTGACTCCTGACCCCAACACCTTCACCCCGAGCTTTTCTCCTTGACCCCTTACTCTGACCCTTCACCCTTCACCTTTACCCTAACCCTTCACCCTTCGTCCCTCATCCTTCACCTCTCAACCCTTACCCCTAAACTCTAAACAGTAATCCCTAAACCCGACCCTGACCCTGACACCTTCACCCTAACACCCTCACCCGTGGCCCCTGACCCCTGACCTCAGACCCCGAACCCAAACCCTGATATAGAAATCTAAGATTTCTGGGGCAAGGTGATGCAGATATTGAATTGGGGAACAAAGGACAGTTTCCAGGGTGCTGGATCAGAATCAGAATGATTAGCATCAGTTCATAATGTGTATATATACTAGCGTAGTGGTTACGAATCGGGCTGCAAACCTTAAGGTCAGCAGTTTGAAACTACCAGTCGCTGTGCGGGAGAAAGATGAAGCTTTCTACTCCCGTAAAGATTTACACCCTCGGAAACCCTGTACAGGGTCGCTATGGGTCGGAACCAACTCAACGGCACTTAACAACAACAACAACAATACTGATGTGAAAACAACAACAATTCTCATATCTGGCGCCATACATACCATCATCATAATCAGTAAGAAAAATGGAATTTTATCAACGATTTCCTCCTACTTTGGTCAGGAGTAAACAACTGTGAAAACAATCAAGACAGTAAACAAATCTACTGCAAAAGACCTCTTTAAAATCTTTTAAAAGCCAAGATGTCACTTTAATGAATATGGTGTACCAAACCAAAAGCATTTTGTTTTTCTTCAGTTCCCTCAGCTTGAAAAATGCTGAGTGTGTGTTGCACTTTTTTTTTTCTAACTCCAGGTCTTTGCACATTTCATTATAATATTTGCCTTTGTCTTCTCAAGCTGACTTTTGAAATGTTCTGTTCATCTCTTGTACCTTCTCACTCCTTCAATATGCTTTAGAATCTCTATGCTGGAAAACATGTTTCAGAGTCTCTTATAAAAAGAACAAGTAAAGAATACACAGAGTCACTATACCAAAAAGAAATGGTCAATGCCCAACCATTTCAACAGGTAGAATATGATCAAGAACCAATGACCCTGAAGGAAGAAGTCCAAGGTGCATGGAAGGAATTGGCAAAGAAAAAGGCACTGGGAATTGGGCACTGGAGGCACTCACTCATCTATGCCAAGAAATTTTGAAGACAGCTACCTGGCCACCTGACTGGAAGAGATCCATATTTGTGCCCATTCCAAAGAAGAGTGACTCAATGGAATGTGGAAATTATCAGACAATATCATTGATATCCCACATGAGTCAACTTGCACTAAAGGTAATTCAAAAATGGCTGCAAGAATACATTGACAGAGAACTTCCAGAGGTTCAAGCAAGATTAAAAAGCAGATGTGGAACAAGGGATATCATTGCTGATGTCAGATAGATCTTGGCTGAAAGCAGAGAATATCACAAAAATGTTTACCTGGGCTTTAGTGACTATACAAAGGTTTTTGATTGCATGGATCATGACAAGCTATGGACAATGTTGCTAAGTATGAGTATTCTGGAACTGAGGAACCTGTGCATAGACCAAGAGGCAGTTGTTCAAACTGAACAAAGGAACACCGAATGGTTTAAAATCGGGAGAGGTATGTACCAGGTTGTATTCTTTTGCCATATTTACTCAATCTGTATACTGAGCAAATAATCTAAGAAGATGAATTATATGAAGGGAAACATGGCATCAGGATTGGAGGAAGATGCATAAACAACCTGCAATACGCAGATGATACAACCTTGCTTGCTGAAAGCAAAGAGGACTTGAAATACTTATTGATGAATGAAAAAAACCACAGCTTTCAGTATGGGTTGCACCTCATTGTAAAGAAACAAACATCCTCACCACTGGACCAATAAACAACATCCATATAAATGGAGAAAACATGGGAGTTAAATACTTCATTTTGATTGGATCAACCATCAACACTCATGGAAGCAGCAGTCAAAAAATCAAATGACATATTGCATTGGGCAAATCTACTGCACAAGACCTTTTTAAAGTGTTGAAGAGCAAAGATGTCAGCTTGAGGACTAAGGTGAGCCTGACCCAACCCATGGTGTTTTCAATAACCTCACATGCACGTGAGAGATGGATAGTGAATAAGGAAGACAGTTAAAGATTTGATGCATATGATTTGTGGTGTTGGAGGAGAATATTGAAAGTACCATGGAGTTCCAAAAGACCAAATAGATCTGTGTTGGAAGAAGTATAGCCAGAGTGATCTCTCTGTCTGTTGTAGCCTCAACTCGCGGCTGCGGGGGTCTTTAGCACCCTTCCACAGCCAGTTCTACAGGTCCCCACCTGCGGGTGTGGTACAAACCTAGCGTGCCGCCCGGTGTGCCCCGTACCAGACCCTATCGGGAGAACATCGTCGCCCACCCAAGCCCATCCACGTTCCCAAACCTCGAGGCAACAAGAGGTGAGGGAGGAGTCTAAGAGAAAGGAGAACGTCCAGGTGTGGGGGTGAGCAGGTGGAAAGGTCAGGAGAAGATCCACGTGTGTGAATGACTGGTGGTGCACTGGTTAAGCGCTTGGATGAAAACCTAAAGTTGGGCTTCTGGAATCCACCAGCCACTCATGGGAATAAAGAACTGAGGACCAGATCTCGAAAAGACTACAAATTAAAAAAAAAAAAAAAAAAATGACACCAACTCATAGAGGACACAAAAACTGCCCCACAACTTTTTCAAAGGGTTCATCTCCAGGGCAGAAAACTCTGTCATGGTTGGAATATTGTCCCTGGAACGATGGTACCCTCCTTCCTAAAGAACTGGGAATGATACAATTCCACACAAGTTAGAAAGACAAGAAACTTAAGTAAACAAAAACATGGGCTTATTATAAGCAAAGACGTTCTTACACAGAGAGACCATCCACCTAGGAAAAGAAGAGGAGGTGGAGCCCAGAGTCCAATTGACTTCCTCCTTAGTTCTCCCTTTGTTGGGGGCGTGGTTCCAGGGCCCAAGTAGCCAATCCGGGTAATTGATCCATATGCAGTTTTCTAAGTCTGGTCTTTCGGGATTCACCGTGTCAGCAACAATTTCTCCTTACAACAGTATCCCCTCTGACCTACCCCTCTCACCTACTCCTCCTAACTAACTTTAGTGCCTCTAGCAAACAGTCTCCTTTCTTCCCCTCCCCCTTCTCCAACAGTCCTCATGGCTGACATTGGTTGTTTCCTGCTGAGACCCCGCCATAACTAGAGCTACTTGAAACCCCCTTCTCTAACTACCTAATACTCCACATTTGTCTCATACACAGCTTTGTGGGTTCGAACAGAACCTTTCAGTTAGCAATCCTGCGTTTTAACAAATTCGCCATCCGGACTGCTCCCCATGAATTCACTGCTGTAGAGTTGATTCAGACTCATAGCCACCCTAAAGGACAGAGGAGAACTGCTCCCTAGGATTTCCTCAACTCTCAGTCTTTACAGGAGCTGGCAGCCTTATCATTCTCCGGCAGAGCAGCTGGTGCGTTCGCACCTCCAGCCTTGCAGTTAGCAGCACTGTGTTACTAGGGCTCCTTCCATAGAAGGCTGTTGTTGTTGTTAAGTTTCATGGAGTCAGTTCTGACTCATAGTGACCATATATAGGGTTTCTGAGGAGTAGCCAGCGAGTTTGAGCTGCCAGCCTTGTATTTCAAAGTGTCGTTGCAGTCCAGTACTTACCCTATAGTGCCATACCAGGCCTCCCCATAGAAGATTGTTGTTGTTAAGTGCCGTTGAGTCTGATCAGAGTCATAGTGACACTGTATAGGGTTTCTGAGGTAAATTAGAACCACTGACCTTGCACCTCAAACCAACCTTGTGGTCCAGTGCTTATCCTATGGTGCCACACCAGGATTCCAAAGGAGATGGGTGGTGGTGGGGTGCTGTGGAGTTGGGTCCGACTCATAGCAACCCTGCATAGGATTCCTGAGGCTGTACAGCTTTACCAGAGCAGAAAACCTCATCTTTCTCCCATGGAATGGCTGGGTTAATGTGTTACAATGCAAAGTCAGTTTTAACAAGAAGGTTGGCAGTTCGAGCTCACCAGCCACTCCTAGGAAACCCTCTACAGGGTCATTATGGGTTGAAACGGACTCAACGGCATTTAACAACAACATAGGGTTTCCAGGGTTGTTATACTGGTGTAGCGCTGTAGGATAAGCACCAGCCGTTCCTTGGAAACACTATACAGGATCGACCTAAGTTGGAACTGATTCGATGGCACTTAACAATAACAATCTTTAAAGGAGCAGAATGTCTCATCTTTCTCCCAAGGTGAGCTGGTGGTTTCACACAA
>NW_006408942.1:1467946-1471055 GCF_000296735.1 Chrysochloris asiatica | reverse complement strand
TCTTCTGGTCTTTGGTCTTTAGTGTTTAATGCATCAAATCTGTTCTTCAGATGATCTCCAAATTCAGGTGGGATAAATCAAGGTCATATTTTGGCTCTCATAGACTTGTTTTCATTTTCTTCAGCTTCAGTTTAAATTTGCATATGAGTAATTGATGGTCTGTTCCACAGTCTGCCCCTGGCCTTGTCCTCACTGATGATATGGAGCTTTTCCATATTCTCTTTCCACAGATGTAGTCATATATATATATACATATACATACATATATATAATTTGCTTGCTTGCTTATTTATAGCAACTATGTCTCATGTGAAAACGGGATCAGCATGAAGCATAAAACACTCATGAAGTAGCTTCCTTTAAAGCCAGAAAAGTAAAACTAACAATGCGTGCCAGTTTTGGAATTTGCTGCTGTTGCTGAATGCTGTCGAGTCGAGTTTTAAAATAAAACTTATTAATTTAAAATAACGTGGTTTCCGGCCTGGGAAACGCATGGTTCTGTGCTCGCTGTTAGAGACAGCAGACGGGCCGTAAGGGGGGAGCTTGATCCTCACTGCGGACTCGATGGGTGGGTCCCGGGGGAAGAAAAATTCTTGCTCTCGCCTTGGGAGCGGCGCCCAGGTGGGTCCACGCCCAGCGCCAGACAGTTCCCACAGGGCGAGGTCCGGCGAGCAGAACGGGGTGGTTCGAGTGCCCTCTCATGACCAACAGCCAAATCGCGGATATTCGGATTCTCAGCCAAGGATTTGGAAGTGGAAATTGCAGTTGGGCGCATGATCTCTTGCCTTGATGGGAATAGTGAAGACAAGAAGCAAGCCACCAGGTGGAGACCAGGGAGTCCCTGAGATTGGAGAAGGCTGGGCATCCTCTGACCTGGATTCAGATCTTATGGTTCCACACATCTGCCTCTCTCTCAGGACCAGATTAATCACTCGCAGAACCTACAGAAAAATTTCCAGGTTCCCTCCAGGCTGCCCAGACTAGCCACAGCCTGCCGGGGCTGCCCTAGGTGGTCATTATTATTAGGATGAAGTCTCTTGATTCAAAGAAAACGGGAGATGATGATGGGACACTCGCTGGGGACCCAGGCTCCCGTGTTCCCACCTGTACCTGCTCCTCGAATGAGACTCTGAAAATTGTTCAAGACCCCGTCTGGAGGCATGCACAGATCTGTGCCCAACTGAGGGTGTCCTAGGGTGCCCACTATCTGTCTAAGTCTCAGAGAAATTGTCTATGTTAACCCAGGTACTTGGCAACCACCTGAGCCACAGGGTAACCTTTCTTAGTGCACTGAGATGCTGGGAGATCATGCAGGTCATAGTGGTTTTATAACATGTTTATAAAAGGGAACCAGCCTCCACATGGTCAAGTATTTACAGAGGAAATGAACAAGTGGTTCTTTTCCATTAGCGTACAATTAATGAATGGTGGAGAATTCAACCAAGAAACTTGCTCCAGTGTGCATAGATACTAGTGATTTCTAAACTTAAACATATATCTTTTATAATCTTAGTATTAATAAATATGGCTAACAATCTCCTCAGAAAATATAAAGCTGAAAATTTTCATATAGTGAATATAACAGTCTATTGAATGGAAATCTAATTGAGTTTATAATGACTTTCTACTACACTATATAGGCTGTTGATCTCCAAATCTTAGTTAGAACCCAGAAAAGTACCTCAGATTTGTATCCACAATTGGGCACTCATTGTTCTCCACACAAGGATGACTCCATACAGGGATGACTCTAACATGTTCAAAGGAACTCTTTTGATGTTTCACAAGTTTGTTCCTCTCTGGTTTTCCACATTGTACAGAATGTCTCTGGTGACCATATTCTCACTGTAGCCCTAATCTGGAGACTTGCCTTTGAGATTCCGTTCTTCTTGTCCCATATTTCTGATCCACAAGCAATTCCAGGCTGCTCAGACTCCTAAGTACACCTCAAGACTGCCCACCTTTCCCAAGTGCACTATCACCACCGTTCTTCTTCAGGACCACTGTAGAAGCATCTGCATTTGCTGTGCTCAAGCTGTGCTGGTCAGCAGTCCATTCTTTCTTACCTCAAGACCATTGAACAAGAGAAGAAAGGCACGTACCTGTATAGGTGCCTCCTCCCTCCACTAGAAAGTCAGTTTGTTGCATTGTGATGGCTTGTGTGTGGCTGTGATGCTGGAAGCTATGCAACTGGTATTTCAAATACCAGCAAATTAACGTATTATAATGGCATGTGCAGAGACCTGAAGTTAGAAAACCAAAAGGGACAAACACACTCAGTATTTCTCAGGCTGAGAGAACCAAAGGAAAAATTCAAGACTTAATATTGAAGGATTCTATGGGCAAATATTGAACAATGCAGGGAACATCAAACACAGATGAAAGAATACACAGAGTCACTGCACCAAAAATAATTGGTCGACATCCATTTATTTTGAGAGTTTGCATATGATCAAGAACCAATGGTATTGAAGGAAGAAATCCAAGCTGCACTGAAAGCTCCGGAGGGAAACAAGATTCCAGGAATGGAAGGAAGGTCACTTGGAATTCTTCAATTGGTATTTCTATTAACACACCCTAGACATTCCCACACCCTCACTCCAGTCTCAGGCATAGCCCCAACCCCAAACTCCTAAACTCTAACAACCCTAACTCTAACTCTTAATCCTTAACCCACACCCCCATATACTCACACCTAACCCTAAACCCCAGTCTATGCCCCAAGCCAAGATTCATATACCATGATCCGCACACCCTAAAACCTTAACCTCCTAACCCTCTAATACTAATCCCCTGAACATACCCTGAGCACATCCTAAATCCTTAACTCTAACCCTAATGCTAACCCCAACCCTTAAACCCTAAACCCTAAACGATAAACCCTAACCCTAACCCTTAAGCCCAAAAACCTAAACCCTTAACCCTAACCCTTAGCCCTAAGCCCTAGCCCTAAACCCTAAATCCTAACCCTAAACCCTCACCCTAAACCCTGAACTCTAAACCCTAAACCCTAACACTAGCCCTAAATCCTAAACCCTAATCCTAATACTAACACTAACCCTAAACCCTAACCCCTAACCCTAACCCTAAGCCTTAACATAAATCCTAA
>NW_006408942.1:1465231-1467846 GCF_000296735.1 Chrysochloris asiatica | reverse complement strand
CCTAAACCCTAAACCCTAATCCTAACACTAACACTAACCCTAACCCTTAACCCTAACCCTAAGCCTTAACATAAATCCTAAACCCTAAACCCTAACCCTAACGCTAACACTAACCATAAACCCTAATCCTAAACCCTAACCCCTAACCCTAACTCTAAGCCTTAACATAAATCCTAAACCCTAAACCCTAACCCTAACCCTAAACTGAGGCCCCCAGGGCCCAAATCCAAGCCCCAAGGTCCCGATGCCCAGCATCCCTTGTTCCCAAGCCTAGCCTGTATAGGCCTCAAACCTAGGCCCCCTGGGTCCTAAGCCACACACCCCCGGATCCTAAGCCAATACCCCTGGTCCCTAACACTAGCCACCTTGTACCATAAGCTGAGTCCCCGTAGGCCCTTAATGGAGGCCCCATAGGCCCTAACATAAGCCCCATAGGCCCTAACCAGAGCCCCCTCTGGACCCTAACATGAGCCCCCCTGGGCACTAAGCCGAGTTACATTGGGACCTAAGCCGAGCCCCCCTATGTCCTAAGCCAAACCCTCTGAGCCCTACCCTGGGCCCCCCTTGGACCTAACCCTATCCCCCCAGGCCCTATCCCAAGCCCCCATGGGCCCGAAGCTGAGTCCCCAAGGGCTCTATGTTTACCCCTTTGGGCACTAAGTCGAGTCCTCCTGGGCCCCAAAATGAGCCCCCCATGGCCCCAGACCAAGCCACCCTCGGCCGCAAGCCAAGCCTGCCAGGGCCCAAATTCAAGCCCCAAGAGCCAAAAGCCCAGCCTCCCTTGGTCCCAAGCCCAGTGCACCTAGGCCCTAACCCAAGCCCCCCAGGTCCTAACCAGAGACACCCTAGGACAAAAGCTGAGCCACTCTGGGCTCTAATGTGAGCACCCTGGGGCCTAAGCTGAGCCGTCTAGACCCTAACCCAAGCCCCCCTAGACCCTCACCCGATCACCCCAGAGCACTAAGACAAGACCTCCTGGGCCCCAAACCAAGCTCCCTCAGGGTCCCAGGCCAAGCCTCCCTGGGCCCCAAGACCAGCCCCCCTGGGTCCTAATCCTAACCCCCCTAGGCCCTTAATGGAGTCCCCATAGGAGCTAGCCCTAGACCCCTAGTGCCTAACCCGAGCCCTGCTGGGAAATAAGACATACCCTGTAGTCCCTAAGCCAATCCTCCGTTTGTACTAAGCCGAGCCCCCCTGAGACCTAAGCCAAGCCCACCTAGGCCCTAAGCCAAGAACCTCTGGGCCATAACCTGAGACCCCTAGACCCTAACCAGGCCTCCCTGGGCCCCAAGCCTAGCTCCCTGGGTGCTAAACCTACACTCCCGGGCCCTAAGCCTACCCCCTTGGGCCCTAACCTGAGCCCCCTTGGGCCCTAAACCAAGCCCCCTAGTCTTAAACTGAGCCCCCCTATTCCCTAAACTAAGCCCTCTTGTACCCTAACCTGAGCCCTGCTGGACCCTAAATCAAGACCCCTAGGCCCTAAAGCAAGTACCCCATAAGCCCTATCCCTAGGACCCCTAGGCCTATCCCGAGCCTCCCTAGGCCCTGACCCGAGACCCCCTTGGCCATAACCCAAGCCCCCAAGGACATAACCCAAGTCCCCCTAGGCCCTAACATGAGCCCTTCTAGGCCCTAACCCAAGCCCCTCTAGGCCCTTACCCGAGCTCCCCTAGGTCCTAACCAGAGACACCCTAGTCCTTTAACCAAGCCCCCCTATGCCCTAATCTGAGCTCCCCTGGACCCTACATTGAGCCCACCTAGTCCCTAAGCTGAGCCCCCTATGCCCTAAACTAAGCCCTCCTGGGCCCTAATCCGAGCCCTCCTAGGCCTAAGCTAAGGCCCCCTGGGCCCTATCCTTAGGCCCCTAGGCCCTAACACAAGTCCCGCTAGGCCCTTACCTGAGCCCACCTAGGCCCTAAACCGGGCGCCCCTAGTCCTTAAGCCAAGCCCCCCTATGCCCTAAGCCAAGCCCTCCTGGGCTCTAACCTGAGCCCCCTGGGCCCTAAATTAAGACCCCTAGGCACTTACACAAGCCCCCTGGGTCCTAAGTCAAACCCCCCTAGTCCTTAAACTGAGACCCCCATGCCCAAAGCCAAGCACCCCTGAGTCCTAAACTAAGCCCCCCTTATGCCCTAAACCTGCTAAAGCAAATGAAAGCATTGAAGAGGTCCAAGAGCTGAACAGAAAATTTCAAAGATCAGCTCGAGAAGATAAAGCCAAATACTATAATAAAATACGCAAAGATTTGGAGTTAGAAAACCAAAAAGGAAGAACACGGTCAGCATTTCTCAAGCTGGGGGAACTGAAGGAAAAATTCAAGCCTCGACTTTCATTACTTAAAGATTCTCTGGGCAAATTAATGAATGATGCAGAATGCATCAAGAAAAGATGGAAGGAAAACACAGAGTCACTGGACCAAAAGGAAATGGTTAATGTTCAACCATTTCAAGAGGTACCATATAATCAAGAGCCAATGATACTCAGGGAGGAAGTCCAAAGTACATTGAAGGAACTGGCAAAGAACAAGGCACCAGCAATTGATGGAATAAAAATTGAAATCTTTCAAGTATGTGAGGTGGCACAAGAGGCACTCACTCATCTCTGCCAAGAAATTT